>NC_072010.1:1732049-1825717 GCF_027791375.1 Indicator indicator | reverse complement strand
CAGCAACAGGGAAGAGTGATGCAGCTTATGAGCACTATTAAGCAGATGAGTTATGATCCCTTGGAATCTGTGGTCACTGCTGCATTGCTGTGTGGCTGTGGTCAAGGCTGTGAGGTGTTTTCTCCTGGGCATCTGGTTTCTTGGGTAGCCTGGTGGCTTTGGTTCCATGCAGGGGTGGTGCAAAAGGCTGCCTCTTGTGTTTTAGTTGGATGCATCTGCAGACAGTGCCATCCAACTGATGGAAGCCTCCAGCTGCTTAAGGATTGCACAGTGGAGCAGATTAGTCGAGCTCTGGAACCAGAGCTGGAGAGAGCCCGGAGCAGGCAGGAGGAGAGCAGGCAGCAAGTGGTGAGTGAGAAGGCAGCTAAAGAAACCTCTGCAGAGTGTTATCAGAGGTGCCAGGAAGCCATCAGATGCCTGCAGGAGCATTTTGCCATGTAAGGGGAATGTTCTCTCTTTGCCCCGTACAACACACTGGGAGCCTTTTCAGCAGGGCCTTTCCATCCCATGTGCTTGGATGTGGACTGCATGAGATGTGCTGCTGCCAGACAGCCACTTCCCCAGAGCTGGCCTTGGGCTCTCCTGCTCCCCAGGCCTGTTTGCATTTGTCCTGACATCCCCTGCAGTACCAGAGCTCATCAGGCCCATCTGGGGGATGCTGCTGCTACTTTCTTATCATCATTTCCTGCAGCCCTCAGGAGTCTGAGGTGTCAGGAGATGCCACTTGGGGGTTGTGCCTGGGTTTGTTGTGTGGACCCTCTGACAATTTCTTTTCTCAGCTTTTCAAAGCCAGTGGTCACTCCTGGTAATGTTCTGTCTTCCTCTGTGTGTGTCCCGTGTATCATTTATTTCCAGACCTCCTTGGGCTTCCCCCTGAACTTCTGCTCTTTCCCCACCAGGAAATGAAGTCTGGGATCCCTGTGGCAAGGCAACACCACCTACCAGTGACATTTGGAGCAGCACTTATCAAACTGGAACCAACGACTGGAGTGGTCCCAGCCAGGCACCACCTCCTCCAAAGCTCCTGAACGCTGGCAAAGGACCAACCTAGTGGCTCTCTAGAATAAAGTGACTATGTCAGGGGCTAAGGCACAACCTCTGGGTGTGATCTGTCTGGAATTCTGCAAGGCCTTTGACACAGTCCCCTACAACTTCCTACTCACCAAGCTGGAGAGTTGTGGGTTGGATGGGTGGACTGTTCAGTGCAGAAGGAATTGGCAGGATGGTTGCATTCAGAAGGTTTGCATTCAATGGCTTGAAGTGCAGATGGAGAGCAGTGCCAAGTGGTGTCCCTCAGGGGTCTGTCCTGGGACCTGTGCTCTTTACTATTTGTATCAATGCTATAGCCAGTGGGATTGAGGCACCATCAGCCTCCAGTGTGCAGATGGCACCAAGCTGAGTGGTGCTGTCAGTATGCCAGAGGTACAGGATGGCATCCAGAGGGACCTGGACAAGTTGGAGAGGTGGTGCCCAGGTGAACCTCACGAGGTTCAACAAGAGCAAGTGCAGGGTTCTGCCCCTGGCCTGGTAGAATCCTCACTCTCAATACAGACTGGGGGAGGAGGGGATAGAAAGCAGCCCTGAGGAAAAGGCCTTGGGGGTGCTGATGGACAAGAAGCTGGACAGGAGCAGGCAGGGTGAGCTTGCAGCCCTGTTGTAGGGTGGCATCCTGGGCTGCATCAAAAGCAGTGTGGCCAGCAGATGGAGAGAGGAGATTCTGCCACTGTGCTCTTGTGAGACCTCACCTGAAGTACTGCATCCAGGTCTGAAGCCCTCAGTATAGGAAGGACATGGACCTGATGGATCAGATCCAGCAGAGGGCCACAAAAATGCTCAGGGGATTGGAGCAGCTCTGCCATGAGGACAGGTTGAGGGAGCTGGGGGTGTTCAACCTGTAGTAGAGGAGGCTCTGGGGAGACCCAATAGCCATTTTCCAGTACCTGAAAGGGGTTAGAAGAAGGATGGAGAGAGACTGTTTACAAAGGCTGTGATGGTAGTGGAAGACTGGAACAGTCTTCCTGGGGAGGTGTTTAGGGTCTCGTCCCTGGAGATATTCAAGGTGAGGCTCCACAGGGCTCTGGGCAACCTGACACTCACTGATGTCATTTAGTTTTGATATGACTACAGATTCTCAAGCAGAATAAACTATTTTAACCTGTGAGGAGGTTGCTCTGTTGATCCATCTACATCCCCGGAGACTAAACCAGTCCTGGTGCTGGAGACACCTGCTTATCCCCAGCAGGAAATCCAGGCTCTCGCAACAAATCCACGCCCCCCTTTGTTGCCCTCCCTCCCTCCCTCTCTGCTCAGTGTCCTGATATATTTTCATGGTGAAACCTTGAGGAATTGCAAGTGGGAAAGGGGAGGTAAACACCCTTAGCTTCATCAAAATCGTGTTGGCTGATCGACCGTGGCTGAAGATGATCCAACCTGTGTGCAGATGGCCATGAAGGCCAACAACATCCTGTCTTGGACCAGCAGTAGTGTAGTCAGCAGGACCAGGGCAGGGATTGTCCCCCTGTGATCAGCAGTGCTGAGGCAGGCCTTTGAGTCCAGGGTTCATTTTTGCCCCTTTCCCCCACCCCCACCTAGAAGGACATTTAGGTGCTGGAGTGGGTCCAGAAAAGGGCAATGAAGGTTGTAAAGGGTCTTGTGAGGAGCATCTGAGGGAACTGGGGTTGTTCAGCTTAGAGAAAAGGGGACTGAGGGGAGACCTTCTGGCTGTTTACAACTTCCTGAAAGGAGGTATGAGCCAGGTGGGAGTTGGTCTCTGCTCCCCAGTAAAAAGTGATAGGATGAGAGGAAATGGCCTCAAGTTGCACTAGGGGAGGTTTAGGTTGGAGATTAGGGGAACGTTTCTTCACTGAAAGGGTTCTCAAACACTGGCACAGGCTGCCTGGGGAGGTGGTTGAATCCCCATCCCTGGAGGTGTTTCAAAGGCACAGAGATGTGGTGCTGAGGGCCATGGTTTAGCACCAGCCTTGGTAGAATTAGAGCATGGTTGGACTCTGTGATCTTCAAGGTCTTTTCCAACCAAAAGGATTCTGTGTAATTGCACAACCCCAGGAGCTGGTGCTTGACAGGACACGCTGCAAGAGCTGCAGAGCTGGTGAGAAAGCCACCAGATCTGCAGTGCTGCTGTGGGCTCTTGTGCTTCCATCCATGCAGGGATGAGCTTCAGGCCTAAGAATTATCATGGACTGAATTACTTTGGGTGTCTGCCCATTCCTTCCACACAGTGACAGCTCAGATGGGGATGGTTCCTGTGCTTCAGGCTGGATGTGTGTGGAAGTGTTTTTCTGGACCAGGGCCAGAGTGCTGAAAACCTTGGAGGGTTGAATCCTTTAAATGCCAGTTATCGACATCTCAGATCTCTCTAAGTGGTAACTGCTGACAAACATGGGCTCTTGAAAATGAAGAGCCACCTTTCTTTCAGATTTTCTGCTGCTGGGCCCCAAATTCCCTCAGTCTGGGATGGGGGCTGCAGGGCTGCTCGGCGGTGATGAGCGATGGACACAAGCTGGAGTGAAGGTGGGACTGTAAAACAGGAATGGGTGAAGCTGAGTGCTCACAAGCCTGTGTCTGGCTGGAGCTCTAGGGCTGTGTGACAGCTCAGCTTCAGCATCTTCAAGGATTGGCTGCTTTCTCTGAATTCAAAGTGAATTTCAGGGGAAAGAGAGATTTTTTTCAGTCATTCATTCTAGGGGGCTTCCTTCCTGCTTCCTTCTCATCCCAAGTTTTATGAAATGCAGAGATCTGGAATCCCTCTTCTATGAGGGCAGGCTGAGAGAGCTGGAGTTGTTCAGCCTAGAGAAAGGAAGGCTCCAGGGAGAACTCACAGCAGCCTTTCAGTGCTTAAAGTGACCTATAGGAAAGATGGGGACAGACTTTTTTAGCAGGGACTGCTGTAACTGGGCAAGGAATGATGGTTTCACACTGAAAGAGGGAAGATTTAGACTGGATAGAAAGAAACTTTTTACACTGAGGGTGGTAAAACACTGGCCCAGGCTGCCTAGAGAGGTGGTAAATCTCCCATCTCTGGACATATTCCAGTTCAGGCTGGTTGGAGCTCTGAGCAACCTGATCTAGTTGAAGATCTCCCTGTTCAGTGTGGGGAAGGTAGAGTAGATGAACCTTTAAATGTCCCCTCCAACAAAAAGCATGCTATGCTTCTATGATATTTGGGATTATCCCAGAATAGCATCTCAGTTAAATTTCAAGGTATTGAGGATTATCCTAAATAATGGTGGACTTAAAATCTCTCTTTTCTCTGAAATTTAATATGAATTTTGAGAAAGCAGCAGTGAAGAAGGTCAAAGTTGAGCTGTCACAACCCCCTAGGGCTTCAGACAAATAGGATTATCCTAAATATCTTGAAATTTAGGGTGAGAGGCTACAATCTGAGTCATTATAGAAGTCACTAATAGCAGCAGCTGCATCACCCAAAAGACCAGGTTGGGCATATCTGAAGTCAAAGGCCTTCTAAGTCCAGGAGACTGGCCATACAAAAGAAGATCCAGACCTGCTTGCAGGCACTGAAAACATCCACCACCTGCAGCTCCTTTCCACTCCACTACCTGCTCAATATCCATTTAATTTTACAAAGTTCTGCACATGTTGACCAGGGTCATGCTCAGGCAGGAAAACTGTTTTCTTTTCTGAACTCCTGCTCTGTCCAGGGCTTCTCTCCTCATCTGGCTTGGATAGATTAAAATTCCATCTCAGTGCTCACCTCTGCAGGTGCTTCCTTCCTTGCTGCAGGAGCCTGCAAGCTGCTGGGCTGGGTAAGATGGAAGTATCTTTGCATTTGGGGTTGGACTATCTGACCTTTAAAGGTCCCTTCCAACCCAGTGTACCTTATTACTGTATGAAACGATGGCTACCAACTCCCTGTACATCAGTGCTTGAGGAGCAGCCCTGCTGTGCCAGGGCCTGCACTTGGGTCACAACAACCCCAAGCAATGCTGCAGGCTTGGGGTAATGTGGCTGGAAAACTGTCTGGAAGAAAGGGACCTGGGGATGACAATGGACAAGCAGCAGTGTGCCCAGGTGGCCAAGAAAGCCAAAGGCATCCTGGCTGGGATTGGAAATGCTGTGTCCAGCAGGAGCAGGGAGGGGATTGTCCCCTGGGACTCAGCTCTGGGGAGGCCACACCTTGAGTGTTGTGTTCACTTTGGGGCACCTCAACCCAAGAGGGATGTGGAAGTGCTGGAGTCAGGGCAGAGGAGGGCAAGGAAGCTGGGAAGGGCCTGGAAAATAAATGTGATGGAGATCAACTGAAGGAGCTGGGGATGGTTAGTTTGGAGAAGAGGAGGCTGAGGGGAGACCTCATAGCTGTCTACAGCTACCTGAAAGGAGGTTGTGGAGAGGTTAGTGCTGGTCTCTTCTCACAGGTAATCAGGGATAGAACAAGAAGGAATGGCCTCAAGCTGCAACAGGGTAGGTTTAGACTGGACAGTAGGGAAAAAAAATTCCGATCAAGAGTGGTGAGGCACTGGAATGTGCTGGGCAGGGAGGTGGTGGAGTCACCAAGCCTGGATGTGTTTCAAGGTGATTTGGATGTGGTGCTTGGGGCTCTGGTCTAGGGGTGAGCCTTGTAGAGTAGGGTTCTGGTTTGGACTTGGTGATCCTGAGGGTCTTTTCCAACCTGAATATTTCTGTGTGATTCTGTGATAAAAACATCAAGCTGAAAGATGTAAAGAATTGCTGATTTAAGGCAGATTCCACTCCCCAGAGCACCTTGACCCTCACACATAACTCTTCCCCCCTCACTGCACACCGAACTGAAGCATCTGGTGCCAGCTGAGGCTTTGCAAAAGGGTGACCTTGGCTCCCACAGGAGTCCTCTGCCTATGAGGGTTGGAAGAAGAACACCAAGGGGATACAGAAGGGCATTTCAACTAGTACTGACATTTAAGCAGTTAATTGCACCCCTGCATCTGATGGTGTAAGGGCTCAGCACAGAAAGATGTGGACCTGTTGGAGTGAGGCCAGAGGAGGACACAAAAATAATCCAAGAGCGGGAAGCCCTCTACTGTGAGAGTTGGGGTTGTTCAGCCTGGAAAAGAGAAGGCTCCAGGGAGACCTTCTGGTGGCCTTTCAGTACTTTAAGGGTGGGGACAGACTTTTCTGCAGGGTCTGTTGTGACAGGGCAAGCACTGATGGATTGAAACTGAAAGGGGGAAATTTAGAGTAGAGATAAGGAAGAAATGTTTTACAGTGAGGGTGGTGAGACACTGAGCCAGGTTGCCCAGAGAGGTGGTGGATGACCCATTCCAAGTCAGGTTGTTTGGAGCTCTGAGCAACCTGATCTCATTGAAGACAACCCTGCTCAGTGCAGGAGGGGATGGACTAGATGACATTTGAAGATCCCTTCCAACCCAAACCATTCTATGATTCTGTGAAGGGCCTATAAGAAAGATGGGGACAGACTTTTTATCAGTGCCTGTTGTGACAGGACAAGGGGTGATGCTTTTAAACTAAAAGAGAAGAGATTCAGACTAGGCAGAAGGAAGACTTTTTTTTTACAGTGAGGGTGGTGAGACATTGGTCCAGGTTGCCCAGAGACTTGGTAGATGTCCCACTCCTGGAACTATTCCAGGTCAGGTTGGATGAGGTTCTGGGAAACCTGATCTAGCTGCAGGTGTACCTGTTCACTGTATGGAGGCTGGATTAGAGCACCTTTAAAGGTCCTTTCCAACCCTCAGCATTCTTTAATCCATGAGTCTATAGCTCTGTGATTCTAAGGACACTTTCTTCCCTCCACAGCACTGGTGTGTCGTGTCCCCCCCCCAAAAAATGACATTAAAAAATGAGTTCTGCAAAGCCATTGCAGAACTGCCTCTTAATTTCCACTGACACACATATGCCAGGTCAGACCTCCAGATCTGGTCCTTAAAACCCCAAATCACCAAGAGAGGCTTCTGAGTTAAACAGAACATCAATGAAAAGTCCCAAGTAGTTGGCTGAGTTGCCCCAGGAGGAATTCACCTCCTCTGACACTGTACAGGTCATGGAGCAAGCTGTCCTCAGCTCCCTGTGCTGTCAAAGTTGTTTCTAGTGTGCTAGAAACCTGGCATGCCTCCAAGAATGGGATCAGGAGAAGATGAATTGTGTCTATTGGGAGCTAGCATGAACCTTTTCATGTAGACATCCATAGAGCAGATGTCAGCAGTCAGATGAGATTTATCCTTAGCCTGATGCTTGGTGTAGAGGTCCTTCTCTTTTGATGTTTGGTCTTGTTACAAACCAAGCACATTAGCTGTTAAGCTTAATTGGGCTATTAGCATCAGACCATGGTCCTGTGCAACACCTGTGCCCAAGATGATTACAGAATCACAGAGTGAGAATCACAGAAAACATCTGGCTGGAAGAGACCTCCGAGATCATCTACTCCAACCCTCGACCCAGCTCTGAAGGGTCAGCACCAAACTATGTCCCTAAGCACCAGGTCCACAGGCTGCTTAAACACCTCCAGGGATGGTGACTCCATCACTGCCCTGGGCAGACCATTCCAATGGTTGAGAAACCTCTCTGTGAAGAAGTATTTCCCAATGTCCAGCCTGAACCTCCCCTGGTGCAGCTTGAAACCATTTCCTCTGGTCTCGCTGCTTGACACCAGGGAGAAGAGGCTGCCCCCTCCTCACTCCAACCTCCCTTCAGGGAGCTGTAGAGGGCAATGAGGTCTCCCCTCAGCCTCCTCTTCTCCAGACTGAGCACCCCCAGCTCCCTCAGCTGCTCCTCACAGCCCAGGTGCCCCAGGCCCTTCTCCAGCCTCATTGTCCTTCTCTGGACTTGCTCCAGCACCTCAATGTCCTTCCTGTAGTGAGGGGTCCAGAACTGAACACAGTACTCAAGGTGTGGCCTCCCCAGTGCTGAGCACAGGAGGGTGATCATCTCCCTGTTGCTGCTGGCCACTGTGTTTCTAATCCAAGCCAGGATGACTTTGGCTTCCTGGACCACCTGAGTACACTGCTGCCTCATGTCTAATCGACTGTCACCCAGAACCCCCAGATCCCTCTCAGAGTCACAGCTTTCCAGCCACACATCCCCAAGTCTGTAGCTTATAGTGACCCAGGTGGAGGATCTGGCACTTGGCCTTGTTAAACATCACACAATTAGCCTTGCCTCATTGGTCTAACCTGTCCAGGTCCTGCTGCAAAGCCTCCCTACCCTCTAGCAGATGGACACGAGGATGATCAAAGGGCTGGAGCATCTCTCCTATGAGGACAGACTGAAAGTGTTGGGGTTGTTCAGTCTGGAGAAGAGAAGGCTCCAAAGAGACCTTATTGTGGCCTTCCAGCATTTGAAGAGGGCTGCAGGAAAGCTGGGGAGGGACTTTTTAGGGTGTCAGGTAGTGTTGGGAGCAAACCAGAAATGGGTAGATTCAGATTGGATGTTAGGAAGAAGTTATTCCCCATGAGGGTGGTGAGAGCCTGGCACAGGTTGCCCAGGGAGGTGGTGGAAGCCTCATCCCTGGAGGTTTTTGCAGCCAGGCTGGATGTGGCTCTGAGCAACCTAATGTAGTGTGAGTTGTCCCTGGCCATGGCAGGGGGGTTGGAACTGGATGGTCCTTGAGGTCCCTTCCAACCCTGACAATTCTATGACACAGCCACTCAGCTTGGTGTCATCTGCAAACTTACTGAGGCTCCAGGGGATTACACTTGGTATCTGTTATTTACATAAACTGCTTTAAGACACTTCCAAATAAAACCCAAGAAGCAAAAGGGATGAAAATGAGAATTTAAAATATATAAATGTGGCTGGTTAGAATTTTTTTTTTTGAGTCTCTTTTCCATTAGAGGGAAAATTTTCATCATTGACAGAAATCACAGAAATAACATTCAGGTTGGAAAAGAGCCTCAGGATCACCAAGTCCAACCTACAGCCCTACTCTAAGGCAACTAAAAAACTTCCTTTTCACAGGAAGCAAAGCAAACCTTCCAAGCACACTGTCCACACTGTGGCTGCAATCAAATGTCAGACTAAAGGCCCCTGAACTCAACTTGTATTGTTAATTGCTGTGACACAAAGTCACTTTTTTTCCCCTCCCCACCCAAACCATCAAAGAGGTTATTCCAGATAATAAAATGTAAACCAAGACACTTCAAAGAACAAAATGAGCACCATGCAGCAACTCTGTTTTATTTGAATTGCTGGTAGAGGATTTCTCCTTGCAAAATAGTTTCCATTACCCTGTGTATCTGGTTAATAGCCTAAGTGACCTGGATTACCTTCAGGAGACTTGGATAAACTGAGAGATCTTCCTGCATAGAAATAGTCTGATCATCCTTTCAACATCTTCCTTTTTTCTCCTCAAAATGATCTTGGCCAGTCTAATAAGATTGACCTTCTTTCTGCTTGGTGGTTTCCTGTTGGTACTTTGGAACACATTTCTCCATGGATGTGCTGGATGAAATATGCAGGAATAAAGGAATTGTAAAGGTTGGAAAAGACTTTTATCAAGTCCAACAATCAGTCCAACCATACCCACTAAACTATGGGCCAAAGTGCCATGTCTACACATTTTTTGAACCCCTTCAGGGATGGTGACTCCACCACCTCCCTGGCCAGCCTTTTCTAGGGTTTGACTACCCTTTCAGTAAAGAAATTTTTCTTAATATCCAGTAAAAAAACACATCCTGAGCTGCATCAAAAGAAGCATGGCCACCAGGTTTTGAGAGGTGATTCTGCTGCTCAGTCTCCTCCCCTCCAAGCTAAAGAGCCTCAGCTCCCTCAGCCTCTCCTCATAAGGGAGATGTTCCACTCCCTTCATCATTTTTGTGGCTCTACACTCCCCCTCTGTTATTCTACCTTTTAGCTTGATCTGGGGTAGGAACATATGATTTGTGTTCTACCTAGTTTGCCTCTGAGATCTTGCCAGCCTTACCTAATGTTGGCTTGTAACTGACTCCAGGACTGGTTCTGCTGGGTTTCATGCGCAGGGACTTTTCCCTGCTCTAGCTATCTGAGAGATCCAGAGGAGCTGGGTCTATCACAGAATCACAGAATGTTAAAGGTTGGAAGAGACATCCAGAGATCATCAGGTCCAAACCCCCTGCCAGAGCAGGACCACCCAGGGGAGTCTGCACAGGAATGCATCCAGGTGGGTTTGGAAAGGCTCCAGAGAAGGAGACTCCACAACCTCTCTGGGCAGCCTGTTCCAGGGCTCTGTCACCCTCACTGGAGAGAAGTTTCTCCTCATGTAGAGGTGAAATCTTCTATGTTCAAGCTTGAACCTGTTGCTCCTGGTCCTATCACTGTGCAGCACCCAAAAGAGCCTGGCCCCCTCCCCTTGACACCCACCCCTCACACATTGAGAGACATTGATCAGATCCCCTCTCAGCCTTCTCTTCTCCACACTAAACAGCCCCAGGCCTCTCAGCCTCTCTTCCCAGGGGAGATGCTCAAGTCCCCTAAGCATCCTCCTGCCTCTCCCTTGGACTCTCTCCAGCAGCTCTCTGTCTCTCTTCAACTGGGGAGCCCCAAACTGGACACAGGATTGCAGCTGTGCTCTCAGCAGGGCAGAGCAGAGCAGAGGGGGAGCAGAACCTCCCTAGTCCTGCTGGACACACTTTTCTTGCTGCCCCCCAGGATGCCATTGGCTCTCTTGGCCACAAGGACACATTGCTGTCCCATACAGAATTTGCTGTCCACTGGGACTTTGAGGCCTTTCTCCATGGATCTGCTCTCCTGCCAGGCATCCCCTAACCTGTGCTGGTCTATATTTATCATGACTAGGACTGACACAAAAAAGATGAAAGCAATAAAACCCAAACCAGAACCTCTTCTTGCAAAGTTGGTTTTTGGTTTTGGTTTGTTTGCCTTTTTTTTTTTTTTTTTTTTCTTGAAGGCCAAAAGTTTTCAACCAGGATTTCCTTGACAGGGTAAATACATTTTCAGCCTCAGCTCCTTAATGGGCTACATCTGCTTAATGTAGTTGTACATCTGAACCCAGTGTCTTGTCAGACACAAGAGCAGCCAGAGCTGCACTCAGCACTGCTCACTTTCCCTGGAATCAGATAAACTCAGCCCAATAAATTCGTTTTACTGCTCTCAGTATCAGCCTGTTATCAGTGTGAGTGATTTAGTCTGGGCTTCCCAAACTTCCCCATACATTCTTTTCTTTATTTATTTATTTTATTTTTCTCTTTCCTTCCTTCTTTCTCTCTTTCATTCCTTCTTTCCTTCTCTCTCTCTCTCTTTCTTTCTCTCTCTCTTTCTCTTTCTCTCTCTCTTTCTCTCTCTCTTCTCTCTTCTCTCTCTCTCTCTCTCTTCTCTCTCTCTCTTCTCTCTCTCTCTTCTCTCTCTCTCTCTCTCTCTCTTCTCTCTCTCTTCTCTCTCTCTCTCTCTTCTCTCCTCTCTCTCTCTCTCTCTCTTCTCTTCTCTCTCTCTCTCTTTCTCCTCTTCTCCTCTCTTCTCTCTTCTTTCCTCTCTCTCCTCTCTCTCTTCTCTCTCTTCTCTCTCTCTCCTTCTCCTCTTTCTCTCTCTCTTCTTTCTCTCTTTCTCTCTCTCTTTCTCTCTGTCTTTCTCTCTGTCTTTCTCTCTTTCTTTCTCTCTGTCTTTCTCTCTTTCTTTCTCTCTCTTTCTTTCTCTCTGTCTTTCTCTCTTTCTTTCTTTCTTTTGTAGTTCCCTTTTTTACTTTCTTTCCCTAGTTCTCCTTCTCTGTCTTTCTCTATCTTCCTTTGTCCCTTTCTTTTTCTTTCTTTTTCTCTTTTCTTACTTTCTCTCTTTCTTTCCCTTCTCTCCCCTTCCCTTTCTATTTATTTCTTCTGCTGTCTGTCTCTCTTTCCCTCTCTTTCCTGCTTTCTTTCTTCTTTTCTTTCTCTTCCCATCTTTTCCATTCACAGCCACACTTTTCAGAAGCACAGCCTTTTGCTCAGAGGGAGGTTATTTAATTAGGCAGTTGTGCCCTGGTTCTCAGCTGGTGTAAATCAGCAGCAATGATTTATCCCAGCTGAGCACATGAATCCTGGTGTTTGGTAGCAGCTTTTAGAGGCCCTGCCTTGTAAAATGCACTGGACTGTGTATTATAGTGGCTACAAGAACGATTTGTAAGAATAAAATAGCATTTTACACCATCTTTTTTTCATATCCTTTATATTCCCACGTTGGTTGCATGATTAAACAAGAGGAAAGATGGACTTGGCGTTGGGGAACAGAGCAGGAGCTGGGTGATAATGGTCTGAGCTCCCTCTTACATCATGGGCAAGCCACTGGAAGCTGAGGTGCTGAGTATCCTATATGAGGTATTGACAGCTTGCAAGCCCTGCTGGAGCCCATGGTGCTTTATAGGGATCTAAGGAGCCTTCAGAGGCATCTGGGGCTGGGAGGGATGCAGCCCACAGGTTGGATACTCATCAGGAGAGATGGTGGGAATGGGTGCCCACCCTACCACATTGATGGATGGGAAGGAGAGTGGAGTAGGAGGGAAAATAAGAAGCAGCAGTTGGGCTTTATTGGCAATGTATTTCGTTTCTCAGGAAAATTAACAGCTATTCCCAGGGCAAACGAGGTCAAGGACTGACAGTCAATGTGTGGAGCTCTGATCAGGGCATCTGAGAACACAGTGAACATCTTCTGCTTCTCTCACAGGCCTGGCAGAAGGTTAAGAAAGAAATTAACACTTTGGGGTGGCAATACTCTCAATCTCCTAGCAAATGTGGCCAGAGTTTAGGTCTCTAAGCCTCAGTTCTGTTACCTCTTGTAGAGCTGTTAGAAGAGGTAGTAGTTATGGTAAGCTGGAGGGACTGCAGTCTGGCCCTGGTTTGCTAAGAATATAAACCTTATGTGGCATGCTTCTTCTGCCTTCCTGAATGTCTCTATGTCCAGCCTCTGTCCTTTCATAGAATCATGGAATTAAAGAATGCTTTGGGTTGGAAGGGACCTTTAAATTTCATCTACTCCAAGCCCCCTGCAGTCAGCAGGGACATCTTCAATTAGATCAGGTTGCCCAGAGCCCCATCCAACCTGACCTGGAATGTTTCCAGGGATGAGGCATCTGCCACTTCTCTGGGAAACCTGGGCCAGTGTCTCACCACCCTCACTGGAAAAAAAAATATATTTCATAAACCTGGTCTAAATCTGCCTCTTCTAGCTTCAAACCATCACCTCTTGTCCTGTCACAACAAGCTCTGCTAAAAAAAATTGTTCCAATCTTCCTTACAGGCTCCTTGAAGTACTGAAAGGCCACAATAAGATCTCCCATCTTTCAGATGCCTTCTCCTTTCAGTGGCTACATCCAGCAAACTTTGGAAGGGGATTGAAATTTTAAGAGCTTTAAAGGTGGCCAAGATCCCATTTGCCTAGATATGGTAGCTCTGGTTTTTGAGCTAATTCATCCTGCACTCTCTCAACAAGCAGTAGTTAAATATTGGCATCAGGGACATTTCATCCTTGCATAAAACAGTCCAGAAGTCCTCTGATCAGGGTAGCACATGGCTAGGGCAGTTCAGCACTCATCTACTAATTGATCAGTTATATCTGGGATATTTTGAAGGCAAAAACAAAGTAACTGTACTCATAGAGCAGAGGTAGGTGAATTGATTTAGTGATAATAATCCCAACCCCTTGGAGCTGAGTTCCTGTCTCTGCTGGCTAAACTGCCTTTGAAAAGTGCCAAATCTCTGGGCATGGTAAGTCCGAGGAAGGCATTTCTTTAAAAAACACCAATTCATTTCCCTGCTCTCCTTTGTGTTCCTTTCTAACTGGGATTTCCTACGAGTGTGCCTGAGAGTGGAAAATGGTATTAGCCTTTAAGTATGGTCTCCCAGCTACAGATGAACTTTCTGCTTGGACTTTCACCAAGCTGCTGGGCTTAAATCCCAACTCTGCAGCTACCAGATGGACCACATTATTCTCACTTGCAGAAACCCCATCAGACATACTGCTTTGAGCAGAACAGGTCAGCTGCTCCTGAAAGGTGTGAGGTACTAATGGGATATTGTGTTCCTGCCATGGGTGCCAGGCCTCTTTTGGTACCCACCTCAGCTTAAAGCATCCTTTTTAATTAAAATTCCCTGGTTCAAAGGGATGGGGAGAGGTCTAATGGACACCTAGCCCTGATAGCAGATGGGGCAAGGGCAAATGGACATGTCTAAATGAGTGCCACTGGCACCTCAGCATCCCAGCAGCCCGAAGTGCTTGGTGGGGGAATGTCTCAGCCCAGCCAACAGGCACTGCCAAAGAGAGAGACGTGTTGGAAATCACACTTCTCTGTTGGACTCAAGTGCCTGGGCACAGCTCTGAGATACCTGCATCTTTGGCTGTGTTTGACTAGCAAATAAACCAGGCTGGAGTCTGTTTGCTGGCTGCCTGTGGCCAGTGGCACAGCAGAACTTGCAACCAGATGGTTTCTATCACCCACAGAGATGACTTCACCCACACTGAGGTTTTGTCAATGATCCTTGCCCTTTGCTAGGATGACCATGCCTGGGTGTTGTCTGGACTCACCAGCTGGTGTGGGCTTCAGACATGATGGGCAGTGAGATACGATTTAAGCTGTCTGGATGATCATGGAAGAGAGCTGGAGCCATTGCTCTGGCTCTAGCTGCCTCTTTAATGCAGATGTAGCCTCGAAGGCTTAAAGCATTTCTTAACCTTGTGCTTCCCCTCTTACAGAATTAACCAGGTTGGAAAAGACCTTTGAGATCATCAAGTCCAACCTCTCACCCAACACTATCTAATCAACTAAACCATGGCACTGAGTGCCTCAGCCAGGCTTATTTTAAACACTTCCAGGGATGGTGACTCCACCACCTCCCAGGGCAGCACATTGCAATGGCCAGTCTCTCTTGCTGGGAAGAACTTCCTCCTAACATCTAGCCTGTATCTCGCCTGGCACAGCTTGAGACTGTGTCCTCTTGTTCTGCTGCTGGTTGCCTGGGAGAAGAGACCAAGCCCCACCTGGCTATAAACTCCTTTCAGGCAGTTGTAGAGAGCAACAGGGTCTCCCCTGATCCTCTTCTTCTCCAGGCTAAACACCCCCAGCTCCCTCAGTCTCTCCTCACATTGCTGTGCTCCAGACCCCTCCTCAGCTTTGTTGGCCTTCTTTGGACATGTTTGAGCAACTCAACATCCTTCTTAAACTGAGGGTCCCAGAGCTGGACACAGTACTCAAGGAGTGGTGTAACCAGTGCTGGGTATAGGGGCAGAATGACCACATCTGACATCATACATTCTCCTTCTGACCTCCTGTCACCTTTTCATACCCAGCAGAAAGTCCAGCAGCTGGCTGAGGAGTTGACTCCCTTGTTTGTCAAGAACCTGTGAGATGAGATGTCCCAGCATCTTCATCGGGTGGCCCCCAGTCCTCCCTCTACAAGAGAATTTCTTGTACTGAAAGAAATCCCTCTTCATCCCTCCAGGATGTCCTTGCAGGACTCCCTCTGGATTTCATGTAGATATCATCCTCATATTCCTCATGAATACCTAAGAGAGGCACAAGAGGGATATCCTGCTATAGATGTAGCTGGTAGTCAAGCAGCAAAGGTTGTACATCTCTCTTTTTATCCATCCTCAGAAATGAGTCCTTGCAGCTTTTTGAGTGAGAGGAGCAGGAGTCACTGTGATGTCCATCTTGCCTCCCCTCGCTGGGAATAGCCAAGAGCTGGCTCACATTTCCTTGTTTTCTTTGCTGTAGGGCATCTCAGGAACTGTCATACCCAAAAGAGAGAGCTCAGACAGTGGTCCCAGGCCACAGCATGGTGAAGGACCAGGACAAAAAGGAAAAAAAAAACAAACAGGAAAAATCCACATGACATGGAGCACACCATCCTCAGTGGTGATACCAGGTCAGGTTTTGATGTTGTTATTTACTTTCTTGCTTAATAAATTGAGGTTGGAGGAGGAGACTGAGAAAGAAGTGGGTCTCTTAATTTTTCTCCATAGCCTTTTGCAGACAGGCAGAGAGGATGGAGGTGCTGACAAGCCCTGACCTCTCGTGGCAGGCTGGGAACAATATTTGGTGTTTTGCCTGCATGTAGGTGAGAGGTAGTTGTAAAAGTTGCCCAGACAAATGTTCCTCTGGAGTAAAACAGGCATGTATCACCCTGGGGGATATTAAGAGAGGTCACAAAATAAATTTTCCTTCCATGTTTCTCAATGGGGCAGGAGAGTAGGACACCTCAACTGGAAGGGCTAGCAGCAAACTGCTCTTTTAGTTGTCTCTCAGATTTGGTAGGAAACCTCTGTACCTCTGTTATCCTTATTCCCTCTTTATGAGATCACTTCATGTGCTGCTCAGAGAGAGCAGCACACAAGAAAGACCGAAGATTGATACCAAAATGCCTCAAGAGAGGGTAGCTTTCCTGTCTCCTCAGCTCAGCTAACTGTGGGCACCTGGGGTTCAGGAACAAACTCTTGAGAGGTTCATTGTGTGGAGTTCTCCTGCAGCACAGAAGTCTGTACCTCAGCTGGAGGTCTTAGCCCCATCCTTGAGACTATGTAAACATGTTCAGGTACCACAAGGTGTGGTCTGCAGGTGAAGAAGAGGCCTCCCTGTCTCAAGTAACTAGGCAGAGGGAGAGTGAATCAGTCCACAAGATATTCATGGCACCACCAAACCTCAGCAGTGTCCAGCAGCCTCCATTTCTGGTGCGTGGTGAGGAGCTGAACTCCACAAACATCTGGGGAAATGAAAAACCAACTGGCTTCCCTGGCTCCAAGTCAAGATGAAAACCAGATGGGATCCTTGTGCTGTGGCTTTCTTTCTCCCTGGCAAGCAGATATTGTAACCTTTTCAAGAGCAGGCAGGAGAAATGTGCCCTCTTCTCCAAGAGCTGGCCGAGCTTCCCACCAGGAGAAGGAAGATAAAGAGATGCAGACCTCTTCTTGGCCCAGCTCACAGCCTGCAAAGAGGGTGCAAAAGAGTGTGGGAGGGAAGGGGGCAATGACACCCTCTTCATCATTGCTTTGCATCCGTGGGAAAGGGTCTGCAAAGGGAATCAAGAGCCTTGGTTGGCTCAAGGTGGAGCTCCTTGCACAGCCTCCGGGGTGGGTTGAAGCATCTGCAGTCAATTGCGACCTGGTTGTAGGAAGGAGTGGGAAGTTTGGGCCCTTTGTGTGCACAAAAAAAAAAAAAAAGAAGGGAGTAGGTTTAAGGGTAGGTTGGAAAGCAGAAGGTTGGGAACCACGGAGAAAAGTGCAACAATCAAGGGAAAGAAGGGAATGAAGTCACTGATGGCTTCTCAAGGCTGTATTTTAAAATGTCACCTGATTGATTTTCAAGCCAGAAAGCTTTCAGGCCCAGTGGGTTCCCAGTAATGATGGTGAAATAAGGAGGAGCATTGAAAGGAATTTGTAAACTTTGTATTTCTTTCCCTTTTTTTTTTTTTTAAGTTTCATGAAAAGGACTTTTTGTCCTTCCTGGCTTGAAATCAACCTTGGGAGTGAAAATACTTTGCCTGTGTTCACCAAAAGACTTCTTCTCAGCTACGTTTCCAATACTTGGATTTGTGACATTGAAGACTTGTGGAGGTTTTTTTAGGGAGAAACTTTTCTCTGTGTCAGTCTTGAGCAAAATTCTGTGTGGTACTCATCTGTGTGGAAAGAGTCCTGCTGCAGGCAAGTCCCCAGAGAGAGCAGTTTCCAGCCCCAGAGGGGATTGAGACATACACAACGAAACTATAATGGAAAGAGCTGGAGAGAGTCCAAGGGAGAGGCAGGAGGATGCTTAGGGGACTTGAGCATCTCCCCTGGGAAGAGAGGCTGAGAGGCCTGGGGCTGTTTAGTGTGGAGAAGAGAAGGCTGAGAGGGGATCTGCTCAATGTCTCTCAATGTGTGAGGGGTGGGTGTCAAGGGGAGGGGGCCAGGCTCTTTTGGGTGCTGCACAGTGATAAGCCAAGGAGCAATGGAGACAAACTTGAACAGAGAAGGTTTCAGCTCAACATGAGGAGAAACTTCTTTGGTGTGAGGGTGACAGAGCCCTGGAGCAGGCTGTCCACAGAGGTTGTGGAATCTCCTTCTCTGGAGACTTTCCAAACCCACCTGGATGCATTCCTGTGTAGACTACCCTGGGTGATCCTGCTTTTGGCAGGGAAGTTGGACTGGATGATCTCTGGAGGTCTCTTCCAACCTCTAACATTCTGTGATTCTGTGATGCTGCCACCTCAGTCATTTGAAGATGGTATTGGAAAGGGCATGGCCAGCTTCCAACTGGTCTGTGCTTCATCAGCTGGAGCAGTGCAGCCACAGGCGAAGAAAGGCTCTTCTGGGTCTGCTTTGCTTCAGAAACAGTGAGTGCCAGAGCAGCTCACAAGATCACAGAATCACAGAATGTTAGGGGTTGGAAGGGACCTTGAGAGGTCATCCAGTCCAATTCCCCTGCCAGAGCAGGATCACCCAGAGCAGGTCACACAACAGCACATCCAGGCAGGGTTTGAATGTCTCCAGAGAAGGAGACTCCACAACCTCTCTGGGCAGCCTGCTTGAGGGCTCTGTCACCCTCACAATGAAAAAGTTTTTCCTTATGTTCATGTGGTGTGCAGCCAGGAGTTTCTGGAGCACTCCTCAAACCATATCACCATCAGCAAGGCTGCAGATGACAAGATGAGTGGTGTGGTTGACATGCCTGAGGGATGGGATGTCATTCAGAGGAACCTGGACAAGCTGCAGAAGTGAGCTTCATGAGGTTCAACAAGTCCAAATAGAAGGTCCTGCACCTGGGTCAGGGCAAATCCTTGGTATCAGTCCAGCCTGGGGGGTGAAGTGATGTAAAGCAGCCTGTGGAAAAGGACTTTGGGGTGCTGGTGGGTGAAGAGCTGGACATGAGCTGGCAATACATCCTCACAGCCCAGACCTAACCCTGTCCTGGGCAGAGCCCCAGCACCATGGGTAGCAGGGGAGATATTTAAAACCCACCTGGATGTGTTCCTGTGTGATCTGCTTTAGGAGATCCTGCTCTGGTAGGGGGGCTTGGACTGGATGATGTTTCAAGATCCCTTCCATTCTGTGATTCTGTGATCACTGGAATAGGAAAAACTGCACCATGTCAGTCCAGCCTGGCAGCTCAGTCCAACATATCACAGAATCACAGAATTACAGAATCAATAAGGTTGGAAAAGATCTCAAGGATCATCAAAGTCCAGCCTGTTACCCAAGACCTCATGACTAATAAACCATGGCACCAAGTGCCATGTCCAATCCCCTCTTGAACACCTCCAGGGATGGTGACTCCACCACCTCCCTGGGCAGCACATTCCAATGGCCAACCACTCTCTCTGTGAAGAACTTTCTCCTCACCTCCAGCCTAAACCTCCCCTGGCGCAGCTTGAGACTGTGTCCTCTTGTTCTGCTGCTGCTTGCCTGGGAGAAGAGCCCAACCCCCACCTGCCTACAACCTCCCCTCAGGTAGTTGTAGACAGCAATGAGGTCTGCCCTGAGCCTCCTCTTCTCCAGGCTAAACACCCCCAGCTCCCTCAGCCTCTCCTCACAGGGCTGTGCTCCTGAGCCTCCTCTTCTCCACTGACGTTAGTCAAACTAGAACATAGAAGATTTCAGCTCAACATGAGGAGAAACTTCTTTCTAGTGAGGGTAACAGAGCCCTGGAACAGGCTGCCAGGGGGGTTGTGGAGTCTCCTTCTCTGGAGACTTTCCAAACCCAGCTGGATGCATTCCTGTGCAGACTACCCTAAGTGATTGTGCTCTGGCAGGGGGGTTGGACCTGATAATCTCTTGAGGTCCCTTCCAACCTCTGATATACTGTGAGACTGTGATTAGTGATGGGGAGTCACCTGCAAACCAAGCTTGAGCACCACCAGCCTGTGCAGATCCCAAAGCAGAGGGAATCAACTCTAACATGCTTAAGTGTGGAACAGCTTGCAAGGGATTTAGAATCCTAGAATCAGTCAGGGTTGGAAGGGACCACAAGGCTCAGCCAGTTCCAACCCCCCTGCCATGGCCAGGGACACCTCACACTACAGCAGGCTGGCCAGAGCCTCATCCAGCCTGGCTGCAAACACCTCCAGGGATGGAGCCTCAACCACCTCCCTGCACAACCCATTCCAGGCTCTCACCACTCTCATGGGGAAGAACTTCTTCCTCACCTCCAGCCTGAATCTCCCCACTTCCAGCTTTATTCCATTCCCCCCAGTCCTGTCCCTACCTGAGATCCTAAAAAGTCCCTCCCCAGCTTTCTTGGAGCCCCCTTCAGATCCTGGAAGGCCACAAGAAGGTCACCTCAGAGCCTTCTCTTCTCCAGACTGAACAGCCCCAACTCTTTCAGTCTGTCCTACATAGCAGAGCAGCTCCAGCCCTCTGCTCATCCTGGTGGCCCTTCTCTGGACACCTTCCAGCATGTCCATAGCCCTCTTGGAACAGAGGCTCCAGAACTGGATGCAGTACTCCAGGTGGGGTCTCAGCAGAGCTGAGCAGAGGGGGAGAATCCCCTCCCTTGCCCTGCTGGCCACACTTCTCCTGCTGCAGCCCAGGCTCTGCTTGGCTCTCTGGGCTGCAAGTGCACATTGACAGCTCCTGCTGAGCTTCTCATCCCCCAGCACCCCCAAGTCCCTCTCCTCAGGGCTGCTTTCCAGCCAGTCCCTGCCCAGCCTGCATTTGTGCTTGGGATTTGTGCTTGGGATTTGGTGACTGCAGCTTCATTTCCACCTGTCTGATGAAATCTGTCCTGAAGTCATTATGCCGGCGCAGGCTTTTCCAGATGTGGCAGTAAATGTCTGCAGGCACACTTCTTACCAGTCTGCAGGGCTTTATGATCTATGTGGAGAAGCTGTTTAATGTATGAACACAAAAAAAAAAAAAAAAAAAAGAAAAAGAAAACCAAGAAGAAGAACTAAATTAATGGCAGAGAGCTGCCTTACAAGGCTTTTCCTGAGTGATTGCTGGCCAGGCTAATGTCTGTTTGCTCATAAAGCAGCTGGGACATGTGGGATGGATTAGCCAACGTTTGCATAACACATGGAGGAAGAGGTTGAGAAGACAGAAGTGTTATGGTGTTGTACACAACTATGGAGTCACAGGCTACAAAACTGGAGTTTCTCTAACGAGGTGACCCTTGGCACTGGTGTGGCTGTGGTTCATGTGAAGGGTAGGGATTTCTGGAGGGACATTTTCTGATGGCATTTCATCTGTGCTTCCCTGTCTGCAAGATAAGGTTTTTCACAGAATCACAGAAACATTGAGGCTGGAAAAGACCTTCAAGATTACTATGTCTAACCCAGAACCTTGCTCTACAAGGTTCACCCCTAAACCAGAGCCCCAAGCACCACATCCAAACCACCCTGAAACACATCCAGGCTTGGGGACTCCACCACCTCCCTGCCCAGCACATTCCAGTGCCTCACCACTCTTGCTGGGAAAAAATTTTTCATGATGTCCAGTCTAAACCTACCCAGCTGCAGCTTGAGGCCATTCCCTCTTGTTCCATCACTAATTACCTGGAGAAGAGACCAGCACCAACCTCTCCACAACATCCTTTCAGGTAGTTGTAGACAGCAATGAGGTCTCCTCTCAGCCTCCTCTTCTCCAAACTAACCATCCCCAGCTCCTTCAGTCTCTCTTCATCAGATTTGTTCTCCAGGTCCTTCTCCAGCTTCATTGCCCTCCTCCTTTTCTATCAGCTTGAGGATCATTCAGATATGACAGTATCTGAGGTGGGCCTACAAGAAATCTGGGGAGGGACCTTTTAGGGTGTCAGGTAGTGATAGGACTGGGGGGAATGGAACAAAAGTAGAAATGGGGAGATTCAGATTGGATGTTAGGGAGAAGTTTTTCACCATGAGGGTGGTGAGACACTGGCACAGGTTGCCCAGGGAGGTGGTGGAAGCCTCATCCCTGGAGGTTTTTGCAACCAGGCTGGATGTGAGTCTGAGCAACTTGGTCTAGTGTGAGGTGTCCCTAGGGGCCCATGGCAGGAGGGTTGGAACTGGCTGATCCTTGAGGTCCCTTCCAACCCTAACAGTTCTATGATTCTATGACACTAATGAGAGGCAGACATTTACCTCCAACAAAGTGGTCCAACCTCATTTGAGTGGCAGAAAACCAGTGACTATTTTCTCCTTGTCTGAGAAGTGCTGACTCTCCTACTTCCCTGTGAAATTACAGTTTTTCATAATAGGCTTTTCTAGTAATGGTGTTGCCTGTGTGAATGGCCTATGGAAAGGGAACTGGAAAACACAGAACCATGAAATCACCAAATCACAGAATCAGAGAATTTTTCTGGCTAGAAGAGACCTTTAAGTGCACCAAGGCTAACCCCTGATGTTGTTAACCCAGCACTGCCAGGTCACCACTAAACCATGTCCCTCAGCACCACATCTCCATGACTTTTAAATATCTCAAGGGATGGGGGCTCCACCACTTCCTTGAGCAGCCTGGACCAGGCCTTGACAACCCTTTTGGGGAAGACTTTTTTTCCTACCATTCAACCTAAACCTTCCCTGGTGCAATTTGAGGCCACTTCCTCTTGTCCTATTTCTTGTTACCTGGGAGAAGAGACCAAGCCCCACCTCACTCCAGGTACCTCTCAAGGAGCTGTAGCAAGCAAGAAAGTCTCCCTTCAGCCTCCTTTTCTCCAGACTAAACAACCCCATTTCCCTCAGCTGCTCTTCATAAGACTTGTGCTCTAGACCCTTCTCCAGTTTAATTATCCTTCTTTGGACATGCTCCAGCACTTCAAGCACATTCCAGACCCTCAGACATGGTGTTCTTGTCTTCTGGAGTGTCCTTATGCTTGAAGGTGGACAGTGCTGCTGCTGTTGTGTTTGATGGAGAGCTGGGTGACCATCTACTTTCAGTCTGTATTATAAAGTACAGTCTGAAGCCCTTAGCAGTCCCCATAAGAAGGTCCTTGCTGCTTCTAAACAAAAAAAAAGAGAAATAATTTAAAGATCCCTGCAACCATTTCTGGGATCATGGCGCATCAGGACGTGGTTTAATGGCTATGGTTGTGTCAGGTTGACAGTTAGACTCCATGACCTTGGAAGTCTTTCCCAACTGAAGCAATTCCATGGTTCCATATCTTGGAATATCTTCATTGTTAAGTAGAGAGGTCCAGGGTGCAAGCTCAGGTCTTTGAGCACCATTAGCTCACTCCCCAACCCTGCTCTCAGGCAGAGGAGAGCTGAGGTGTTTGGACACAAGCCATGCTGTGACACTTGGCCTCAGGGCCAGCAAATCAACCCCTGGGCAGCTTTATTTAGTAGAGTAGGTGTTGCTGATGAGACTGCACCACTTTTGGCTCCCTCTGCCCTGAACGGTCCTTCAGCACTGCCCCAACAAGCTTTGCACCTTCAAACACCCCCACAAGTCTTTATGCCACATCTCAGAGCTCCTAACACCTACCCTCAGATCCTTGCTACAAAAACATGTCTCTGGCAGGCTGCAGCACAGCCCACTTCATGTCTCAGGCACTTGGAACTGGCCTCCCCCACCCCTCCTCCAATAATTACAATGAACTAGGGCCATGGGGCATCATCACACAGGACCCAGAGGAGGCTGAAGGCCAAATGCCCTGTGCTGTGGACCACAAAGTCTGCTGGCAACCCTGAGCTGTGCATGGTGATACAAAGCAAGCTGCACAACTGGCATTCAAGGCTGGGTGGGAGCACAACACTCTTCGCTTTAACCCTACAGAGGAAATCATTATGGGTTTAGGAGAACCATGCCCTTAGAAGGCAAGGGAGACTTTTGCCAGTGCAGACACTGGAAACAGTTTGTTAGATGTAGGCTCACCTGACTGTGGGCAACCTGGTCTAGAGGAGGATGCTCCTGCTGACTGCAAGGGGGTTGGACTGGATGAGCTTTGGAGGCCCTTTCCAACCCAGATCATTCTGTGATTCTCTGATTCTCTGATTCTCTGATTCTCTGATTCTCTGATTCTCTGATTCCATGATTCTATGATTCCATGATTCTATGATTCTATGATTCTATGATTCTGTGATTCTATGATTCTATGACTCTATGATTCCATGATTCTATGATTCTATGATTCTGTGATTCTATGACTGACTTCCCAGCTCACTTTCATGTCCATTTGGAATGGGCTGTCCAGGGAGGTGGTTGAGTCACTGACCTTGGATGTGTTTAAGGGTGGTTTGGATGTGGTGTTTGGGGATATGGTTTAGGGGTGAGCCTTGTAGAGTAGGGCTCTGGGTTGGACTTGGTGATCCTGAGGGTCTTTTCCAACCTGAATGTTTCTGTGATTCTGTGATGCAAATTGTGACTCAGAGAAATATTCCTTTGGTAAGACACACAGGCAAAGTGTCCCAACAAGTCTCCCTCAGTTGAGTCCCAGCACAAGAGGGTTATTAGGGTTATCATAGGATCATTTTGGTTGGAAGAGATCTTTAAGACCATCAAGTCTAACTGTCCACCCAGCACTGCCAAGTGCACCACTAAACCATGTTCCTCAGCCCCATCACATCTATTTGTCTTTGAAATATCTCCAGTGATGGTGACTCCTCCTCTTCCCTGAGCAGCCTGTTCCAGGCCTTGACAACTCCTTTGGTGAAGGAACCTTTCCTTATATTCAACCAAACCATCCCTGGCACGACTTGAGGCTGTTTCCTTTTGTCCTTTCACCTGGTACTATTACCAAAGTCAAGGCTAGCCACGGTAGCCAAATGTGAGCTCATTCATTGACTCATAGAATCATAGAATGGTCTGGGCTGGAAGGGACCTCATCCAGTCTGACCTCCACACAGTCAGCAGGGACATCCTTAACTAGATCAGGCTGCCCAAGGCCTGGTCTAGTGAAAAATGTCCCTGCCCATGTCAGGGGGTTGAAACTAGATGATCTTTAAGGTCCCTTCCAACTCAAACCCTTCTATGGATCTATGACACATGTCTACTTACTGACAGGCAGTGAAGACATAGCAGATTTCCAGCACTGTCAAACCAGGCTGGATTTGTACCAGCATCCAAAACACATCCCAGCAGGCTTACAAGTCCCTGAAGATCTCTCTTCTATCCAGTGCTCAGCTCTGGGAGGCCACAGGTCTTATGGCTGCAATAAACATTGATGTTCACTCTCTATCTGCCAGGTATGTTGCACTTCAGGAATGCCACAAGTATTCCCAGCTTTTAGGGATTGCTCCAAATCCTGCCCTTTCAAAACAGATCCCACAGCTGCTTCCTCTGCAAAACTCCAGCTGCATCTTTCCTCTGCAAAACTCCAGCTGCATCTTCCATTGTGCCTTTGCAGTGATTATCAGAAGATTGTCCTCTAGTTCAGCAGAGCTGCAGCTTACACTGTCTCAACCTCCTGCAGCTTGCACAGTCTTGGCCTCTGAAGCACCAAGAGAAAGAAGAAAATAACAAGGCACAATGTCTTCTTTAGCTGCTATTCCACCAGGGCCAGCCAAGCTACTGAAAGGGAAATCCCTGCCCAAATTAAGGCAATTGAGATATTTTGCTCCTTCTCAGGGGCATTCCCACCAGAATCAGGGCTCCTTTCCAAAGCCATGGCTGTATGCCAGCATCAGAGAAGCTTGCTTATGCAAATATTGACCAGTGTTGAAGGAAACAGCAATAAAAAAAAAACCCTGTCAGAGGTGACAAAAGCTGTTGTGCTTGGGCTGTGAAACATCCCAAGCCAAATTTTGGGAGCATTGTTTCATTAATGAGATGTTTTTTGCAAGTAGAGGGTAGAAGTTGGTGGTTTGTGTTTCTTCTCTTTTTTTTTTTTTTTTTTCTTTTTTTTTTTTTTTTTTTTCTTCTTACTTTGTTTTAATCGGGGAAATCTTAGCCCTGGAAATGAAGATGGAAACAGCAGAGAATGCAGAGAGTCCTGTGATTGTCCAGGATTCAGTCATACAATGATCCAAACAATGCTCCAAAGTGTAGCCCAAAACTAATAAAGATCTACCTGGCAGGCACATTCTGCATTATGCACTGGCCCCAGGAATGAGAGCCCTGGGTGGGAGAAGATTGGAAAAAGATGGGAACTCCACCTCCAGAGAAGCTGATGGAAAAATCCAAAGGAGACCCAGGAATGATGGGGCCGGAACTCAGTAATGATAAACAAGTTGTATGGTTTGAAGCAAAAGTCAGGGGTCACACAGATGAGGGTTTAAGTTACACATCAGCAAGGGAAAGCTTAGAAGTCTAAATAATTGCAGCTTATGTGCAGAGGGGCTGGAGAAGGCTGCAGGCTACAGCACCACCCCAAAGGCAGTGTAGGTGTGAGCTGGGGCAACTTCTTGCACTTAAAATGACTCCATCTGCTTCCACAGCAGAACTGAATTAAAGCTTCACAAGCTGGAGTGGGATACTTTGAAGAGTATCATCTCTGGAGCCCCTAGAGATCTGCACAAAGCCTCATCCTTACAAAAGTAACCACCAAAGAATGTCTACATAACACTACATATGAACAGGGAGTGTCCTACCAGCCAGAGTCAGAAACAAAGGGCTGAAAAAGTATTTAAAATAGCAATGAAAACATCTTTGTTGGTGCCATGGACAGAGGCATTGAGTGCACCCTCAGCAAGTTTGCTGCTGACACCAAGCTGTGTGGTGCAGCAGACAGGCTGGAGGGAAGGGATCCATCCAGAGGGACCTGGAGAGGCTGGAGGGAAGGGATCCATCCAGAGGGACCTGGACAGGCTGCAGAGCTGGGCACAAGCCAACCTCAGGAGGTTCAACAAGACCAAGGGCAGGGTCCTGCAGCTGGGTGGAGGCAATGCCAAGCACAAATGCAGGCTGGGCAGGGAGTGGCTGGAGAGCAGCCCTGAGGAGAGGGACTTGGGGGTGCTGGGGGATGAGAAGCTCAGCAGGAGCTGTCAATGTGCACTTGCAGCCCAGAAAGCCAAGCAGAGCCTGGGCTGCATCAGGAGAAGTGTGGCCAGCAGGGCAAGGGAGGGGATTCTCCCCCTCTGCTCAGCTCTGCTGAGACCCCACCTGGAGTACTGCATCCAGTTCTGGAGCCTCTGTTCCAAGAGGGCTATGGACATGCTGGAAGGTGTCCAGAGAAGGGCCACCAGGATGAGCAGAGGGCTGGAGCTGCTCTGCTCTGAGGACAGACTGAAAGAGTTGGGGCTGTTCAGTCTGGAGAAGAGAAGGCTCTGAGGTGACCTTCTTGTGGCCTTTCAGGATCTGAAGGGGGCTCCACGAAAGCTGGGGAGGGACTTTTTAGGATCTCAGGTAGTGACAGGACTGGGGGGAATGGAATAAAGCTGGAAGTGGGGAGATTCAGGCTGGAGGTGAGGAAGAAGTTCTTCCCCATGAGGGTGATGAGACACTGGCACAGGTTGTCCAGGGAGGTGGTTGAGGCTCCATCCCTGGAGGTGTTTGCAGCCAGGCTGGATGAGGCTCTGGCCAGCCTGCTGTAGTGTGAGGTGTCCCTGGCCATGGCAGGGGGGTTGGAACTGGCTGAGCCTTGTGGTCCCTTCCAACCCTGACTGATTCTAGGATTCTATAATTCTATGAAATAATGACTCCTAATGACTCCTCTTTCCTTTGCAATGCCCTCCTAGCTTCTGACACATGTGAATCTAGGATATAGCTCTATTGTTTTTCAAACACAAATGTACCAGACCCACGTTTCATCCTCAGGAACTCCTGATGGAGCTGTGGAAAGATGCACCTGAGAAAGAACAACCCCACGGAGCAGTAGAGATTGGGGACTGACCTGTTGGAGAGCAGTGAAGAGGAAAATGACCTGAGGGTCCTAGTGGCTGGAAGGTTGACCATGAGCCAGCAATGTGCTCTTGTGGCCAAGAAAGCCATTGGCATCCTGGGGTGGACTAGAAGGGCTGTGGTTAGTAGGTCAGAGAGGTTCTCCTTCCCCTCTACTCTGCCCTGCTGAGGCCACATCTGGAATATTGTGTCCAGTTCTGGGCCCCTCAGTTCAAGAATGACCTCAGGGAACTGCCTGAAAGAGTCCAGTGAAGAGCCACAAAGATGCTGAAGGCAGTGGAACATCTTCCTGATGAGGAGAGCCTGAGGGAGCTGAGGGCTCTGGAGCTTGGAGAGGAGGAGCCTGAGAGGTGAGCTCATTGCTGGTGCTAAAGATGTGCAGGGGGAGTGCCCAGAGGCTGGAGCCAGGCTCTGCTCAGTGATGCCCAATGCCAGCACAAGGGGCAATGTGTGGAAGCTGAGGCATAGGAAGTTCCATGGAAACATGAGGAAAAACTTTTTCCCTGTGAGGGTGACAGAACACTGGCACAGGCTGCCCAGGGGGGTTGTGGAGTCTCCCACTCCGGAGATATTCAAGACCCATCTGTATGCATTCCTGTGTGATCTGGTCTGGGTGATCCTGTTCTGGCAGGGGGGTTGGACTGATGATCTTTTGAGGTCCCTTCCAACCCCTAATATTTTGTGATTCTGTGAAGTGCAATCAGACCCTGAGATAAAGGCTTTGACATCTGGGAGTGGTTGCAGTGCATAATGTTAATTAGAACCTCTGGGAATGTCACAGGTCCTTCAAAAGCAGCCTGATATTCATGGAGGCTGGCTGAGGCTCACAAGATACTTGTGGGGCTTTAACCTCAACTGGCAACTAAGCCCCACACAGCTGCTTGCTCAATCCCACTCCACTGAGGGTGGGGAGGGAATCTGAAGTTTTAAAGTGAGAAAACCTGTGGATTGAGGTAAAGACAGTTAATAGGTAAAGTTCTCTGTGGAACAACAATGTGCCCTTGAGGCCAAGAGAGCCAATGGGATCCTGGGATGCATCAAGAAAAGTGTGGCCAGTAGGTCTAGAGAGGTTCTTCTCCTCTACTCTGCCCTGCTGAGAGCACAGCTGCAATCCTGTGTCCAGTTTGGGGCTCCCCAGTTCCAGAGAGACAGAGAGCTGCTGGAGAGAGTCCAAGGGAGAGGCAGGAGAATGCTTAGGGGACTTGAGCATCTCCCCTGGGAAGAGAGGCTGAGAGGCCTGGGGCTGTTTAGTGTGGAGAAGAGAAGGCTGAGAGGGATCTGATCAATGTCTCTCAATGTGTGAGGGGTGGGTGTCAAGGGGAGGGGGCCAGGCTCTTTTGGGTGCTGCACAGTGATAAGCCAAGGAGCAATGGAGACAAACTTGAACATAGAAGATTTCAGCTCAACATGAGGAGAAACTTCTTTGGTGTGAGGGTGACAGAGCCCTGGAGCAGGCTGCCCAGGGGGGTTGTGGAGTCTCCTTCTCTGGAGCCTTTCCAACCCCAGCTGGATGCATTCCTGTGCAGACTCCCCTGGGTGATGCTGCTCTGGCAGGGGGGTTGGACCTGGTGATCTCTGGAGGTCCCTTCCAACCTCTGATACACTGTGAGACTGTGAGACTGTGTGAAAGAAATGTTTTACAGTGAGGGTGGTGAGACACTGAGCCAGGTTCCCCAGAGAGGTGGTGGATGCCCTATCTCTGGAAACATTCCAGGTGGGGTTGTTTGGAGCTCTGAGCAACCTGATCTCATTGAAGACAGCCCTGCTCCCCTGCCAGGGGGATTGGACTAGATGACATTTGAAGATCCCTTCCAACCCAAACCATTCTATGATTACATGAGGGGGACCCCCAAGTATATAAACAGGGAAAAGGAAGAAGTATAATGATTGTTATGGAACAGGCTGCCCAGGGAGGGTATGGAGTCTCCTTCCCTGGAGATATTCAAAACCCACCTGTGTGCTCCTCTGTGATCTGGTTTAGGTGATCCTGCTCTGGCATGGGGGTGGACAGGATGGTCTTTCAAGGTCCCTTCCAACCCCTAGCATTCTGGGATTCTGTCATTCTGTGGTTCTGTGGTCCTGGGATTCTGTCATTCTGTGGTTCTGTGATTCTGTGGTTTACTGATTTTGTCATTCTGTGGTTCTGCGATTTTGTGATTCTGTCATTCTCTGGTTCTGTCATTCTCTGGTTCTGCCATTCTGTCATTCTGTGAAGCAGGCCAGGAAGCTTGAAGAGTGAGAATAAGACACACATAGACACACAGAGCAGAAGATGGAGAGGAGTCTAGACTTATTAAAGCCTTTCCCTTGCTGGCTCTGTCTGGCAGAGCCTGAGTTTGAAAACACCAGTGCCTTTTTTTGTCCCTTTCAGCTTTTTTTTTTTTTTAATTATTATTATTATTTAATTTTTTTTTAAAAAATTATAAGTAACCCTCCACTCCTCCATCTGGAGGATTCCTCCTTCATCCCAGCACTGCCAAGCTGATCAGAGCCACCTATGCAATGCCATTTGATCCAGAACATATTTCAGACTTGGCCTCTTCTCAGGCCTCATAAATTCCTGACATGGTTCGGGAGGTGTTCCTGCTGGAAAGAGCTCTCTGCCCCACGGCTGGATCTATGGAGAGTGCTGCTGCCTCTCATCTGAGGCCAAACCTTAGGAATAATTGCAGCAGGAAGCAGGACACAGCTCAACATATTGTTTCTCTGGATTGTTTTAATTTCAGGAGTGTGGAAGCACCTCCAGGAAAAAAAAAAAAAAAAGGAAAAAGGAAAAGAAGCAAAATGAAAAAGAAAATAGAAAAAAGAAAAGAAAAAAGAAAAGAGAAGAAAAGATAAAAGAAGATAAAAGAAAAGAAGAAGAAAAGAAGAGAAAAGAAAAGAGAAGAAAATAAAAGAAGATAAAAGAAAAGAGAAGAAAAGAAAAGAAGATAAAAGAAAAGAGAAGAAAAGAAAAGAGAAGATAAAAGTAAAGAAGATAAAAGAAAAGAAGAGAAAAGAGAAGAAAAAAGAAGAGAAGAAAAGAAAAGAGAAGAGAAGAAAAGAGAAGAGAAGAAAAGAAAAGAGAAGAGAAGAAAAGAAAAGAGAAGAGAAGAAAAAGAGAAGAAAAGATAAAAGTAAAGAAGATAAAAGTAAAGAAGAGAAGAGAAGAGAAAGGACAAAAGAAAAGAGTAAGAGAAAAAAACATTCAGGAATTTTCTATTTTAATCTTTCCTTTTTATTGCTTTTGTTAGAGGCAAAGAGGGAATCATTATGCTTGGTGCTGAGGACAGGGAGGTGCATTAGATGTTTCTGACTTACTAATTCAGGAATCCTTTCCCTGTAGATTAAACCAGAGGTCCCTGCTTCTTTATTTTCTGTTGGCTGAAGCAAAGCCAGGAGGTGTGCAGGGCTCTGTGTGTGCATGATGGGAGGGAGGGGGGTTGAGAGCTGGAGGTTGGGTCCCCAGAAACCTTCTCCACGTGCAGCTCCAGCCCTGACTGCTGCAGCCACACCACCCTGCTGCTGATCAAGGCTGAGGCTGCACATGGACAAGGTGCTAACGCTGGCAGTTGGGAAGGAGCCACACATGCAGCCAGGCAACGACCCACACTCGAGGTGTGAAGTCTTTGGCCATGTGGCTTGGAGCTGAGCAGGAAAGCTGCAGGATGTGGATGCCAGGAGCCTTCAGACAAACTGTGTTTGAAGTGGGGTAGCTGTGTTTGGAAGGGAGAGACAAATGCACAGGCTGGAAGCCTGAGCTGGAGCCTGTTGAAGTTGACAGAAAAACATTTTTCACTTCAGGAGGTTTTGGATGACACTGGAGGTGCAGCTGAGAGGCAGGACGGGGAAAAGGGCAGAGCAAGGTCTGCCTAGCACAGGGCTGCTGGGTTGTCTGTGAGGTGCAACCATGGGGTACCTGGCACTCAGAGAACCCACTGTAAACCTCTCCCACCTCTGTCTAGCCATTGGCAAAAATGCCAGGTTGTCTGGGACATCTCTGAAGCACAGAGTGAGATGATGAAGTGAAACCTTCAGTGAAGAGAGGCATTAGGGTTGTCTTCTCCTCCCACTTCTATGCTTTCTTCTCCTCCCACTGCCATGCTTTCTGGGTATGTGATAACTCCCCCTCTACTACTCTTCTTCCCCTCTACTCCACTCTGGAGAGACGCCACCTTGAGTACTGCATCCAGTTCTGGAGCCCCTACAACAAGAAAGATCTGGAGGTGCTGGAATGTGGCCCAAAGGGCCATGAGGATGAGCAGAGGGCTGGAGCTCCTTTGCTATGGAGACAGACTGAGAGAGTTGGGGCTGTTCAGTCAGGAGAGGAGAAGGTTCTGAGGAGACCTTCTTGTGGCCTTCCATCATCTGAAAGAGGCTACAAGAAAGCTGGGGAGGGACTTTTCAGGGTGTCAGGTAGTGACAGGACTGGAGGGAATGGAGCAAAACCAGAAATGGGTAGATTCACATTGGAAGTTAGGAAGAAATTCTTCCCTGTGAGGGTGGTGAGACACTGGAACAGGTTGCCCAGGGAGGTGGTGGAAGCCTCATCCCTGGAGGTGTTTGAGGCCAGGCTGGATGTGGCTCTGAGCAACCTGCTGTGGTGTGAGGTGTCCCTGGCCATGGTAGGGGGATTGGAACTGGCTGATCCTTGAGGTCCCTTCCAACCCTGACAATTCTGTGATTCTATGACTCTGTAATCATCAGCAATGACTCTGATGCATCAGGGATTTAGCCTTGACCCGATTTTACTGTCTTCAGAAGAGAGTACTTGGAGACATGCTTAAGTACCCAATTTTTGGGAAACCCCTTCCCAGGTACTTGGTGAAATATCTTCCTGTGTGGGGATCCTGAGTCTGCACTGTTGCCTCTTGAGGGAGACCAGACTGTGATTTCATTGCTGAGTAATAGCTTTGGGAAAAGAGCTGACTTCTGCCAAACCCTAGGTTGTCTTGTTTCAAGCCTTCCCCTTTTGTTGGTCACCAAGAGCTCTTTTAATTGAGCATAGATATGGGGTTAGATACGCCCTAAGTTCAGAGGAGAAAATGGTCCACACTTCCAGCAAGGGCTACAATCATGTTAGCTTCACACAAGGGGATAATAAAGGGCTCTACTCAGAGGAAAAAACCAGCAAGAGCCAATAGCTGGGAGCTGAAGCCAAAAAAACATTGGTTACATGCAAGTGAGCCTTGTAAATGTAAGGGGGGAGGTTGACAGCCTGGGGCAATCTATCAAGGAATGGTTAAAGGGTTGGCCAGTCATTGAGGTGCCTTCAAGAAAAGATACTTTAAACAAATCCAGGTCACTGGGCTCAGTCCAGTTTTGAGGTGGAAAAGATTGTTCTTTATTACACAGGAGATCACATGAGGGCTGCTTTCAACCACCCTTCACATCTCTGAGTGAAGAAATGCCAGGAGGCACTCATGCTCTTCCTTAGCTGATAGGCTCTCACCACTCTCCTGGGAAAGAACTTCTTCCTCACATCCAGCCTGAATCTCCCCACTTCCAGCTTTATTCCATTGCCCCCAGTCCTCTCACTACCTGAGAGCCTAAAAAGTCCCTCTCCAGCTTTCTTGTAGGCTTCCTTTCAGATACTGGAAAGCCACAAGAAGGTCACCTCAGAGCCTTCTCTTCTCCAGACTGAACAGCCCCAACTCTCTCAGTCTGTCCTCAGAGCAGAGCAGCTCCAGCCCTCTGCTCATCCTGGTGGCCCTTCTCTGGACACCTTCCAGCATGTCCATAGCCCTCTTGGAACAGAGGCTCCAGAACTGGATGCAGTACTCCAGGTGGGGTCTCAGCAGAGCTGAGCAGAGGGGGAGAATCACCTCCCTTGCCCTGCTGGCCACACTTCTCCTGCTGCAGCCCAGGCTCTGCTTGGCTTTCTGGGCTGCAAGTGCACATTGACAGCTCCTGCTGAGCTTCTCATCCCCCAGCACCCCCAAGTCCCTCTCCTCAGGGCTGCTCTCCAGCCACTCTCTGCCCAGCCTGGATTTGTGCTTGGCATTGCCTCCACCCAGCTGCAGGACCCTGCCCTTGGTCTTGTTGAACCTCCTGAGGGTAACTTGTGCCCAGCTCTGCAGCCTGTCCAGGTCCCTCTGGATGGATCCCTTCCCTCCAGCCTGTCTGCTGCACCACACAGCTTGGTGTTATATCCAAAGTTATTGGAACAGGCTGCCCAGGGAGGGGGTGGAGTCACCAGCCTTGGAGTAGTTCCAAACACATGGCTCTTCAGGGGATGCTTTAGTTGCCATGGTGGTGTTGGGTTGACAATTGGACTTGGTGATCTCAGAGGTCTTTTTCAACCTTAATGATTCTATGATTACATGGGGTTGGACTTGATAATCTTCAGAGGTCCCTTCCAACCCCTAACATCCTGTGATCCTGTGATTTCTAGCAGCAGCACCCAGCAGTGCCATTGCCTCAAATGTTGAGTCTACTACCCCAATAAAAAATACCAACAGCAGGAGGAAAAAGAAATGGCTTCCAAAGTCCTGGAACAACATGAGGGCAGAACCAAAATAAACCTTTCTGTATTCACACTTCTGCATCTTTTCAGAGGTAGGACAAAGAGGTTAACCCAATGCAGCCTTCCCTGTTACATGGGGGAAAAGTCCTGGGCATAAGAAGTGGAGATGAAAGGATAAGGGGGGAAAAAAAGGATTAATTCTGGTTTTCATCCAGGGAACTGAGGCAGTGCAAGCTATAAAAGAAGGTCATAGCAAAATGTTTTGAGCCTTTTCCAGAGGGACCTGCACAGGCTGGAGGGAAGGGATCCATCCAGAGGGACCTGGACAGGCTGCAGAGCTGGGCACAAGCCAACCTCAGGAGGTTCAACAAGACCAAGGGCAGGGTCCTGCAGCTGGGTGCAGGCAATCCCAAGCACAAAACCAAGCTGGGCAAGGACTGGCTGGAGAGCAGCCCTGAGGAGAGGGACTTGGGGGTGCTGGGGGATGAGAAGCTCAGCAGGAGCTGTCAATGTGCACTTGCAGCCCAGAAAGCCAAGCAGAGCCTGGGCTGCAGCAGGAGAAGTGTGGCCAGCAGGGCAAGGGAGGTGATTCTCCCCCTCTGCTCAGCTCTGCTGAGACCCCACCTGGAGTACTGCATCCAGTTCTGGAGCCTCTGTTCCAAGAGGGATCTGGACATGCTGGAAGGTGTCCAGAGAAGGGACACCAGGATGAGCAGAGGGCTGGAGCTGCTCTGCTATGAGGACAGACTGAGAGAGTTGGGGCTGTTCAGTCTGGAGAAGAGAAGGCTCTGAGGTGACCTTCTTGTGGCCTTCCAGGATCTGAAGGGGGCTCCAAGAAAGATGGGGAGGGACTTTTTAGGCTCTCAGGTAGTGATAGGACTGGAGGGAATGGAATAAAGCTGGAAGTGGGGAGACTCAGTCTGGAAGTGAAGAAGAAGTTCTCCCCCATGAGAGTGGTGAGAGCCTGGAATGGGTTGTGCAGGGAGGTGGTTGAGGCTCCATCCCTGGAGATGTTTGCAGCCAGGCTGGATGAGGCTCTGGCCAGCCTGCTGTAGTGTGAGGTGTCCCTGGCCATGGCAGGGGGGTTGGAACTGGATGATCCTTGTGGTCCCTTCCCACCCTGACTGATTCTAGGATTCTAGGATTCTAACCAGTAGCACCTTCCCGTGATGCTGACCACCTCAGCCCATAACTGTTAGCCTGGAGTCTTCACCACAGTTAAGTCACAACAGCCTCCCTCCAGTTAAAAAAAAAAAAAAAAAGTAGTAGCCTTGAAAGAAATTAAGAGGCTCAGCATTGTCTTGGATTTTTTAAGTGACTTCTGACGTGCTCCAGTCTCCCTCAAAATCTGATGCCAGTAAAAAACAAGAAAAATTCCTTTTATTTGAAATAAAAAATAATTAAAAAAATAAGGATAAGAGAAAAAGCCTAAAAATAGGCTGAGAGGAAAACTAGGCCTGAGGCCAGAAAATCTGAAGCTAATCAGATCCAGATAATGTCCAAGTCAAACATCTCCTTCCCTGGGGATGGTACCCAGGACAGAGTGCCAGGAGGATGTCAGTGCTGAGACTCCAGCTCTTGCTGCACCACCAGGGAAAGGGAATCTGCAAATATTTAGTCTGCCAGAAAGACTTGTCCAATTAGTGGATGTCAGATCAAGGCCTGACTGATTCTGAAACATGCAAGGGTTTGGACAGGGCTTACTGAAGTCACACAAGGGTCGTCACTTACTTAAAACCGTTAGGCTCTGACAAGCTTGTGCCTCTCCAGGCACTTCAACCAGAAACTACTTCATTTACACTAAGAGTCATGGGGATGGATCCCATTTAGCACAAATTCCTGCCTCCCCAGAAACCTGAGCCTGGGCTGATCTCATTGCTTTTTTTCCTCCTCTGGAAATCTGCTTATTCATAAATAACGTTTTCCCCCCCTGCCCCCTCACCATCACTATCTGCAGTGAGGGAAGGAGCCTTTGTCACAGCAGACAAGGTGTCATCACTCAGCTGTGCTGTTGCAAGCTTCAGCCTGAATGTTGGTCCTAATATGGTCAAGATCCACTGCTTGCACCAACAGCTACAGGCAATCAAGGACTTTTTTTTTTTTTTTTGGAAGTGAAAGGAGAGGGACCAGAGAGCCCATTGTGAGTATTCAAGTGAAGAGAGGCAAGGTTCTGCATCTGCATCAGGTTGAGGCAATCCCAAGCACAAATCCAGGCTTGGCAGGGAGTGGCTGGAAAGCAGCCCTGAGGAGAGGGACTTGGGGGTGCTGGGGGATGAGAAGCTCAGCAGGAGCTGTCAATGTGCACTTGCAGCCCAGAAAGCCAAGCAGAGCCTGGGCTGCAGCAGGAGAAGTGTGGCCAGCAGGGCAAGGGAGGTGATTCTCCCCCTCTGCTCAGCTCTGCTGAGACCCCACCTGGAGTACTGCATCCAGTTCTGGAGCCTCTGTTCCAAGAGGGCTATGGACATGCTGGAAGGTGTCCAGAGAAGGGCCACCAGGATGAGCAGAGGGCTGGAGCTGCTCTGCTATGAGGACAGACTGAGAGAGTTGGGGCTGTTCAGTCTGGAGAAGAGAAGGCTCTAAGGTGACCTTCTTGTGGCCTTCCAGGATCTGAAGGGGGCTCCAAGAAAGCTGGGGAGGGACTTTTTAGGCTCTCAGGTAGTGACAGGACTGGGGGGAATGGAATAAAGCTGGAAGTGGGGAGATTCAGGCTGGAGGTGAGGAAGAAGTTCTTCCCCATGAGAGTGGTGAGAGCCTGGAATGGGTTGTGCAGGGAGGTGGTTGAGGCTCCATCCCTGGAGGTGTTTGCAGCCAGGCTGGATGAGGCTGTGGGCAGCCTGCTGTAGTGTGAGGTGTCCCTGGCCATGGCAGGGGGGTTGGAACTGGCTGAGCCTTGTGGTCCCTTCCAACCCTGACTGATTCTATGAGTCTATGATTCTTTGTCAGCAGATGCAGCAATGCTGGCATGGTGGTGGTTGTGGGAAGGGTGCTGTTCTCACTTCCTTCATTATTCCACATTGCAGCTATTTCTTTTCCTTCAAATAAATGCAGGAAAATCTTTCAGGTCAAGGCAAAGAACAACAAAGAGACCAAGAGCAGCTGACAGGGTGGAATTTAAGAGTAGACATTGACTTAATCCTCGTCCCATCCCCAAAACCATTCAGGATGTCCTCATTAGGGTGATACCTGGGCATCCATTGTGGCAGTTTTAGGCTGATACCTAGGAAATTTTCCACAGATCTTGAGTTGAAAGCTGTAGGTGGGCTCTGCAGAGGGACCTTGATAGGCTGGTCAGACAGGCAGAGTCCAAGGGTATGAGATTTAACAAGTCTAAGTGCTGAGTTCTACACTCTGGCCACAACAACCCCAAGCAGAGCTACAGGCTGGGGACAGAGTGGCTGAGAGCAGCCAGGCAGAGAGGGACCTGGGGGTGCTGGTTGAGAGTAGCTGAACAGGAGCCAGCAGTGTGCCCAGGTGGCCAAGAAGGCCAATGGCATCCTGGCCTGCATCAGGAACAGTGTGGCCAGCAGGAGCAGGGAAGTCATCCTGCCCTGTGCTCAGCTCTGCTCAGGTCACACCTTGAGTCCTGTGTCCAGTTCTGGGCTCCACAGTTCAAGAGAGATGTTGAGATGCTGGAAGGTGTCCAGAGAAGGGCAGCAAGGCTGGGGAGGGGTCTGGAGCACAGCCCTGTGAGGAGAGGCTGAGGGAGCTGGGGGTGTTTAGCCTGGAGAAGAGGAGGCTCAGGGCAGACCTCATTGCTGTCTACAACTGCCTGAAGGGAGGTTGTAGCCAGGTGGGGGTTGGGCTCTTCTCCCAGGCAACCAGCACCAGAACAAGAAGATACAGTCTCAAGCTGTGCCAGGGGAGGTTTAGGTTGGCTGTTAGGAAGAAATTCTTCCCAGAAAGAGAGACTGGCCATTGGAATGTGCTGCCCATGGAGGTGGTGGAGTCACCATCCCTGGGAGTGTTTAAAATAAGCCTGGCTGAGGCACTCAGTGCCATGGTCTGGTTGATTAGATGGTGTTGGGTGAGAGGTTGGACTGGATGATCTTGAAGATCTTTTCCAACCTGGTTAATTCTGTGATTCTGTGGTAGACTGCAAATAAATTACCATTGGATGTAAAAGGAAAACAATGATAAGGTCTAAATAATCTCCTTGGCCTTGCTAACTGGCATAAAGTTGGTTGTATAAACTATCCTGTCTCTCTTTTTTTTGTGTCTCTAGCTCTAGCTGGGACTAGCTGGTGGCTTTGCTTGGCTGTTGCTGACCTTGGCTGAGTTTCTTTCTTGTGGTTAAGTAATTATGAAGCTACTCTCTGCTTTTCTCTTTTCTCTCTCTTTCCCTTGTACAGGGGGGAAAGCTATTGGTAGCCCCCTGGATCCACCCAGGGGGGTCTGAGGAGTTTCTGTGTTGTTTATAAATTGTAAATGTATATGTATAGTACATATATTGCATATTTTGTAGATATTCATTGTATTTAATATTTCTGGATTTTAGTTTGCTTGTAAATAGAGCTTCATTAGCTTCCAAAACCTTCTGAGCTGCCCTGGCAACTTATTTGGGGGTTGTGCAGGGAGGTGGTTGAGGCCCCATCCCTGGAGGTGTTTGCAGCCAGGCTGGATGAGGCTCTGGGCAGCCTGCTGTAGTGTGAGGTGTCCCTGGCCATGGCAGGGGGGTTGGAACTGGCTGAGCCTTGTGGTCCCTTCCAACCCTGACTGATCCTAGGATTCTATGAATTAATGTTGAGGGATTATTTCCTCAACCCACCACATCCACCCATCATCTTTGGAAAGTCATGGTGGACAGGAGAGGTGCCTGGGGACTGGAGCAAGGGAAACATCACTCTAGACTTCAGAAAGAGTCAGAAGGAGGACCCACGTCAGCCTCATCTGCATCCCTGGAAAGGTGATGGAGCAACTTATCCTTGGAGCTGTCCTTACAGGATCACAGGATGTTAGGGGTTGGAAAGGATCTCCAAAGATCATCAAGTCCAGCCCCCCTGCCAGAACAAGACCATAGAATCTAGCATAGGTAGCACAGGAATGCATCCAGACAAAGCTTGAAAGTCTCCAGAGAAGGAGACTCCACAACCTCTCTGGGCAGCCTGTTCCAGTGCTCTGGGACCCTCCCAGGGAAGAAGTTCCTCCTCATGGTGAGGTGGAACCTCCTGTGCTGTAGTTTATATCCATTGCCCCTTGTCCTAGGACAGGGTGCAAGTGAGCAGAGCCTGTCCCCTCCCTCCTGACCCCCAGCCCTCAGATATTTATAAACATTGATTAAATCCCCTCTCAGTCTTCTCCTCTCCAGACTAAACAGCCTCAGGGCTCTCATCCCCTCCTCACCAGGCAGGGCTCCAGTCCCTCAATCATCCTGTTAGTCCTCTGTTGGACTCTCTCCAGCAGATCCCTGTCCCTCTTGAACTGGGGAGCCCAGAACTGGATGCAATATTCCAGGTAAGGTCTCACAAGGACAGAGTAGAGGGGGAGGAGAACCTCCCTGGATCTGCTGGCCACACTCCTCTGAATGCACCCCAGGACCCCATTGGCCTTCTTGGCCACCAGGGCACATTGCTGACCCATGCAGAACTTGTTGCCCACCAGCACTCCCAGGTCCTTCTCCACAGGGCTGCTCTCTAGCAGACCACCTCCTAATCTGTACTACCCTTTGGCATATCAAGAACAAGAGGGTCATCAGGAGTAGTCAGCATGGGTTTGCCTCTTCTACCTCTCTACTCTGCCCTGGTGAGACCACACCTGGAATCCTCTGTCCAGTTTTGGGCTCCCCAGTTGAAGAGAGACAGAGACCTGCTGGAGAGAATCCAAGGAGAGCCAGGAGGATGCTTAGGGGACTTGAGCATCTCCCCTGGGAAGAGAGGCTGAGAGGCCTGGGGCTGTTTAGTGTGGAGAAGAGAAGGCTGAGAGGGGATCTGATCAATGTCTCTCAATGTGTGAGGGGTGGGTGTCAAGGGGAGGGGGCCAGGCTCTTGTGGGTGCTGCACAGTGATAAGCCAAGGAACAATGGAGACAAACTTGAACAGAGAAGATTTCAGCTCAACATGAGGAGAAACTTCTTTGGTGTGAGGGTGACAGAGCCCTGGAGCAGGCTGCCCAGAGAGGTTGTGGAGTCTCCTTCTCTGCAGAATTTCCAAACTCACCTGGATGCATTCCTGTGCAGACTACCCTAAGTGATCCTGCTCTGGCAGTGGGCGTGATGGTTTGAAACTGTCTTTTTAATTTTTCCTTGCAAAGTTCAGAACAGAGAAAGTGAAAGAATGTAAATAAGTCACTATTGGGTGTAAGAAAGCAAAATACTGATTGTTCTAAACACTTCCATTGGATAGATAGAAATGTTTAAGAACTATTACCCAAAACAAAGTAGGCACTCTGCACATTCTGCGTTCGGCAGTGGGGGCAGTTGCTGGGCTGTCTGGCTGCTGTTTCTTCTTCTCTTCTGGCTGAAGATAACACACTGACCTTGGCAGCTAAGTTAACAGCTTTCTGCTTAACTAACTCTGCTTCTCTGTCCAGGGGGGTCTGGGGGGAAGCTCCTGGGAGAGAGAGAGGCCCCTTTGGGAGGGTCCCCTTGGGGGGAAGCAAAGGGAGATCGGTTGTGCTTTTCTGTTGATTGTATATATTTGTGAATTTTGTATATTTGTACATATTCATTGCATTTCATCCTAGATTTTAGACTCTGCTTGTAAATACAGCTTTTCATTTGCTTCCAGACTGGGCTAGCCTGGTTATTGTTGGTGGGGGGGGAATTTCAGCTCACACTGACACAGTGGGGTTGGACCAGATGATTTCTTGAGATCCCTTCCAACCTCTGATATACTGTGAGACTGTGATACCAAGGGGAGGTCACATTTGAGCAACCTGGTGGTCATGGAGGACATAACCTGGTGGAACAGGCTGCCCAGGGAGGTGGTAGAATCACCATTCTAGGAGGTATAAGTTATGTGGATGTGGTGTTTAAGAGACAGGGTTTAGTGGTAGTGGTGGGATTGTGAGCTCTAGGCAAGTGGTTGGACTTGATGATCTTAAAGGTCTCTTCCAACCTCAACAGTCCTATGGCCCTAAGGAAACTTTGAGTTGAATTCATCAACAGGTGAGTCCCAAATGTCTTGTACGTTCCATTACTCCTAAATACACACACAGAGCCAGGCCAGATGGGTTTGATACCCTTTCTGGTCCACCAGTCTGACAGTTGGAAGGGAAAGGGATTTTTGCTTTTCCATTTCATGAGAACTTGGCATCACTTCCCTGGTGCACCACTTTCTCTGACTGACTGAAAAAAACAATGTGTAAGCATAAAGACCATGACTGACATCCAGGCAAACAGACACATTTTCTGGTAACAAAAGCCAGACAGATACTTGGACTATTTTTCTACACCAACCTCCAAACCCTGAGCTTGGTGGAAGGAACCTCAGGGCAAAAATCTGTCCAATCTCCTCAGTCTTAAAGCACTAGCAAGAAATTGCTCCCAGCTTGTGACTTGTTCCTCTGCTGTTATGCCATGACCCTCTTCATTTACCAGAGGGTAAGTTCCAGATGCCAGAGTTCACAGTATCACAGTCTCACAGTACATTAGAGGTTGCAAGGGTCCTCCAGAGATCATCAGGTCCAACCCCCCTGCCAGAGCAGGATCACTTAGGGTAGTCTGCACAGGAATGCATCCAGCTGGGGTTGGAAAGGCTCCAGAGAAGGAGACTCCACAACCCCCCTGGGCAGCCTGTTCCAGGGCTCTGTCACCCTCACACCAAAGAAGTTTCTCCTCATGCTGAGCTGAAACCTTCTCTGTTCAAGTTTGTCTCCATTGCTCCTTGGCTTATCACTGTGCAGCACCCAAAGGAGCCTGGCCCCCTCCCCTTGACACCCACCCCTCACACATTGAGAGACATTGATCAGATCCCCTCTCAGCCTTCTCTTCTCCACACTAAACAGCCCCAGGCCTCTCAGCCTCTCTTCCCAGGGGAGATGCTCAAGTCCCCTAAGCATCCTCCTGCCTCTCCCTTGGACTCTCTCCAGCAGCTCTCTGTCTCTCTTCAACTGGGGAGCCCAGAACTGGGTGCAATATTGCAGGTGTGGTCTTACTAGGGCAGAGTAGAGAGGGAGAAGAACCTCCCTAGACCTGCTGGCCACACTTTCCTTGATTCACCCCAGCGTGAACAAGGGAATTTCTCTATTCAGGCCTGATTTTATCCTTGCCCATTGACCATATCCTACAATTAGGGGAGACTCCATTCCCCAAAGTTCTTTAAGAATAAGCATGTTGTCATGTTACCTTCTGCTGAGTGGATGCTATCTTTGGTGAAGAGAAAAGAAGGAATGAAATCACATTCACAAATAGGTCTTAGAAATACATCTCCTTTCTTTTTTTCCATGTTCCCTTTAATATCTCTGTTCTATTCATTCCAGGTCAAGTTGGAAAGGATTGTGAGAAACCTGCTCTAGTGGAAGATGTTCCTGATTACTGCAAAGGGGTTGGACTAGATGATCTTTAGAAGTTCCTTCCAACTCAATGCACTCTGTGATTCCTTTCTGCATTGTTTAGCCCCATTTCACTGCAACACCTTGTTGGAGGAAGAGAAGCCAAATATTTATTGTTTTCGAAGAATTAGAAGACTTAATGTTGAGTTCAGAGAGGAAAGACTGAGAGAATTTGGTCTTTTTTTTAGTTTGGAATAGAGAAGACTGGAGGGAGGGGATCTCATAAATTGGTTAGGAAAGCCAAAGCACAGTTTGAATTGAATCTAGCCAGGGAGGTTAAAGGAAACACTAAGAATTTCTACAGGTATATTAATGGTAAAAAGAAGACTAGGGAAGGTGTGGGCCCCCTCAGAAAGGAAAGAGGTGAAATGGTCACAAGTGACCTGGAAAAGGCTGAGGTTCTCAAGGACTTCTTTACCTCAGTCTCCACTGCAAGGGGCTCCAGCCACACTCCTGGAATAGTCATGGAAGCTAAAGGCAGGGACCAGGAGGAAGAACTGCCCATCATAAGTGAAGATCAGGTTTGTGATCACCTGAAGAACCTGAAAGTGTTAAGTCAAGTGTTCAAGTGTTCAAAGATCATCCAGTTCCAACCCCCCTGCCATGGCCAGGGACACCTCACACTACAGCAGGCTGGCCAGAGCTTCATCCAGCCTGGCTGCAAACACCTCCAGGGATGGAGCCTCAACCACCTCCCTGCACAACCCATTCCAGGCTCTCACCACTCTCATGGGGAAGAACTTCTTCCTCACCTCCAGTCTGAATCTCCCCACTTCCAGCTTTATTCCATTCCCCCCAGTCCTGTCACTCCCTGACACCCTCAAAAGTCCCTCCCCAGCTTTCTTGGAGCCCCCTTCAGATCCTAGAAGGCCACAAGAAGATCACCTCAGAGCCTTCTCTTCTCCAGACTGAACAGCCCCAACTCTTTCAGTCTGTCCTCATAGGAGAGGTGCTCCAGCCCTCTGCTCATCCTCATGGCCCTTCTCTGGACACCTTCCAGCATGTCCATAGCCCTCTTGGAATAGAGGCTCCAGAACTGGATGCAGTACTCCAGGTGGGGTCTCACCAGAGTGGAGTAGAGGCTTCCTTCTCATCTTGTTTTGCTTTTTTTTCTTCTTTTATCTTTTTTTTTCCCCACTCCTTTTGGTTCTTTCATGATGTGCAAGTATTTGGACTTTGGTGCTTGAATCAGAGGGTCATGCTGGTCTTCAATGAGAGTCTTTCTCCCCTAGAGTCTGACTCACCAGGCACTGCCTTTGCTTCCTGCACTCCATCCTTAGCAAACAAAACTGCTGGTTCAGCTTTGCTGCTTGGTCACGGTCAGAGAGGTGACCTGCTGGGACAGGATTTCTCTTCCTGGGTAAATCATGCCAAGTTACTGCCAGGCAGACAAGGTTCCTGCTGAAATCCTTTCTTGGCTTTATTGCATTTCATCCCACAGTTCATCTACCTCCCCTCAGTCCCAGCGCTCGTCCGCAGCCGAGAGGTAGTCTGTGTGGTTTGTGATGAAAAGGTCCTTCCCTACTTTGTTCCCAGTATCTCCTGGGGATGCTGTGTATTTTTTCTTGTCTCTTGTTTGTTGCTTGGCCAGCATTTCCCTGCCTGTATAACATCTGCTCACCAGACCTCAGATATCCTTGATCGCGTTCGACCGGTACGAGGCACCTTGAGCTTCCTGGTGTGTTCTTGAGAGAGCAGCTGCTCCCCAGAATCTGGGTGTGGGGATTCAGCTGCATTGCTGTCTGAGCCCTCACAGGATCACAGGATGTGAGGGGTTGGAAGGGACCTCTGATGATCATCAATTCCAACCCCCCTGCCAGAGCAGCACCATAGAAGCCAGCACAGGTCACACAGGAACACATCCAGGTGGGGCTTGAGAGTCTCCAGAGAAGGAGACTCCACAACCTCTCTGGGCAGCCTGTTCCAGTGCTCTGTGACCCTCACAGTGAAGAAATTCCTCCTCATGTTGAGGTGGAACCTCCTGTGTTGTAGTTTATTTCCATTGCCCCTTGTCTTATCACAGGGCACAAGTGAGCAGAGCCTGTTCTCTCCCTCTTGACCCCCAGCCCTCAGATATTTATCAACATTTATTTAACATTTATTAATGAACATAGAATCACAGAATCATAGAAGCATAAAATCATAGAATAATAGAATCATATCATCATAGAATCATATCATAGAATCATATCATAGAATCATAGAATCATAGAATCATAGAATCATGAATCACAGAATGGTCTGGGTTGGAAGGGACCTCCAAAGGTCATCTAGTCCAACCCCTCTGTAGTCATCAGGGGCATCCTCAACTAGACCATGCTGCCCAGGTGAGTAGGTTGCCTCTGTATCTCCAGCTAGTAGCCACTCTCTGGCTTCTTTCCCATAGCTTTTTGTGAATCCTGTTGACACCTGGTGGGCTTGATGGCTGTTCTATACTTTCACACAAGTAGGAGTTCACTTTTCCTGTGCTCTAGCTCTTGGGAGAACAGGAGTTGACAGTGTAGAGTTTTAGGATGACTGTGTGGAGTTGCTCTCCTCTTCACCCAAGAATTCACTAAAGGAGTTTTGCCTCCTGCTTCCTCCATTCCCTAACACTATTATCTTCCTTTCTTCCTTTGATCCCATCATGCCATTTAGGACTTCCACCTCCTCCAGCCACTCAGTGACCACCTGTTCTGCTCTACCTCCCTCCTCCTCCAGTCTCTTGATGTGCAGATGCTTAGATGTGTAGATTTGAGACCTCATTTCATCCAACTCTCAATAACCAATTGAGGTTAGGAGCTCCCTTGACTAGCTGCAACCTGTGGAGACAACTTCACAGAATCACAGAATGTTAGAGGTTGGAAGGGACCTCCAGAGACCATCCAGTCCAAAACCCCTGCCAAAGCAGGATCACCTAGAGTAGTCTGCACAGGAATACATCCGGGTGGGTTTTGAAGGAGACTCCACAACCTCTCTGGGCAGCCTGTTCCAGTGCTCCATCACCCTTACTGTAAAGAAGTGAGGTGAAACCTTCTATGTTCAAGTTTGTCTCCATTGCTCCTTGGCTTATTGCTGTGCACCACCCAAAAGAGCCTGGCCCCCTCCACTTAACACCCACCCCTCAGCTATTGATAGACATTGATCAGATCCTCTCTCAGTCTTCTCTTCTCCAGCCCCAGGGCTCTCAGTCTCTCTTCAGAGGGCAGATGCTCAAGTCCCCTAATCATCCTCACAGCTCTTCAGAGGGCAGTTCAGCCCAATTCTAGAATTGTAGAATCAAAGAATCATGGAGCTGTTGAGGCTGGCAGAGATTTTTGCGATCACCAAGTCCAACTGCTTGCCTAGAGCTCCCAATCCCACCACTTCTGCTAAGCTAAGTGCTTCTTTCTTTTCACTGACCATAAAGGAATGCACTGACCATAGACCAGGGATTGCACTCCTAAGGATTTTGCTTCAGTGCTTAGCATCACCTCAATCCAGTCCATATGGATAACAAAATGGAAAAACCCAGGCCACATGCTGCAGTGCATGGCAGACAGCTTGGTTCTTGATGCAGCAATCAGGGTAACTTCTTTCATTGTCTCCAGGGCACTGTCCTTCAGCTTCTCCAGAGGGACCTTAGAGATGTTTGCCAGTACCTGAAGGGATCCTACAGGAAGGCTGGAGAAGGACTTTTTATAAGGGTGTCTAGCATTAAGACAAGGGGGAATGGTTTGAAGCTGAGGGAAAGCAGGGTTAGACTGGAGCTTAGGAAAAAGTTCTTCAGTACAAGGGTGGTGAGAGTCTGGAATAGGTTGCCCAGGGAAGTTGTGGATGCCTCCTCCCTGGGGGTGTTCAAGGCCAGGTTGGATGAAGTCTTGAGCAGCTGAATCTGGTTAAGAGGTGTCCCTGGCCATGGCAGGGAGGATCTCTGAGATCCCTTCCAACCTGGGCCATTCTGTGATTCTTCACCTGCTTCCATATTTCACAGGATGACAGTCTCACAGTATATCAGATGTTGGAAGGGACCTCCAGAGATCATCAGGTCCAACTCCCCTGCCAGAGCAGGATCACTTAGGGTAGTCCACACAGGTGGGTTTGGAAAGCCCCCAAAGAAGGAGACTCCACAACCTCTCTGGGCAGCCTGCTCCAGGGCTCTGTCACCCTCACTGTAAAGAAGTTTCTCCTCATGTTGAGCTGAAACCTTCCATGTTCAATTTTGAACCTGCTGTTTCTTGTCTTATCACTGTGAACCACCCAAAAGAGCCTGACCCCCTCCACTTGACACCCACCCCTCAGGTATTTATTTCAGAAACCCTTTTTTGTTCCCCAAAATTTGACATACTGGGGAAAATTAATAAAACCTGCCCAGGCCAGAGAGAAACCTGACAGTTGCTAATTCTGCTCAACCTTTCCCTTCAGACCCCCTCATTCCTCATTCCTGTTACAAATTGTGTGTAATTTGGCAGCAGCCTGATCTATTGTTCCTCCAGACTTTTGACCCCTGTCACCAATCTTCCATACATGACATTTTCTGCTGGCTGACAGTGATTTTGGAGTATAATTAGCATTTATTTGGGTCCTCTGGTGAGTTTTGTGGAAGCATCCAGATGAGGGGTGAGCATGTGACAGCCATTGCCTGCTACAGCTTAGCTGTGCAGCAGCTTGCATTTAGCTTTATGTTTTTTAACCATTGCAATGCCAGGGCACACCACATCAAGCTGCTAAGCAGGGCTGAGGGGGAGGGAGGTAATTCAGTGCCAGGGATGTGATTTCTCTCCACCTTTGGTTCCTTTTCCCCCAGTAGTCTCCATTCTGCATTTCCTAGATTTGCTTTTAAGAGCATGTAGAGTTTTAACCTAGGCAACCTAAGTAGAAAATCAGCAACCTCATGCACTAAAATAGTTCTTTATTCCTGGTGCCTCAAACACAGAAAAGTCTTACAAAACAACAGCTGAGGGAACTGGGATTGTTCAGCCTGGAGCAAAGGAGGCTGAGGGGAAACCTTCTGGCTCTCTACAACTCCCTGAAAGGAGGTGGAAGCCAGATGGGGGTTGGTGTCTCCTCCCTAGTAACAAAGGATAGGATGAGAGGAAATAGACTCAAATGGCACCAGGGGAGGTTTAGGCTGGACATGAGGAAAAATTTCTTCCAGGGTTGTCAGACCCTGGAGCAGGCTGCCCAGGGAAGTGGTGGACTCCCCAGCCCTGGAGGGGTTTAAAAGATGTGTAGATGTGGTGCTGAGGTACATGGTTTAGTGGTGAGCTGGTAGTTCTGGACTAGCAGTTGGACTTGATGAACTTAAAGGTCTCTTCCAGCCCAAACGATTCCATGATCTCATGAAATACTTCTCCCAAGCAGTGCTGCCTGCATACCCAGATGTTGCCTGCACATCCTTGTGCTGCAAAGGCCCCTTGGGGAAAAACACATCCCATAACCCTCCAGAAGTGAATTTTCCTTTTCTGGCCTTCCTGCATCCTGACATCAGTTCTCCTTAATGCCCAGCAAGGATTACAGTGGCTCCTGAGAGCTGAGAGTGTACTGGAGAGGCTGGAAATACCACACATGAGATTTCTCAGAGAAGAGACCTGGGCTGTGGCTGGAAAGCCAGTCTCTAGTTTGGTTTGTAGCTCTTTGGAGGTGATGAGGGAATGCAATTGCAACCTCTGTCAAAAAGAAGAGGCCATCAGGGTGAGAAGGTCACTGAGCTGGACCCCAGAGACCTCAGCTTATTGCTTGATCTAAGGCAGAAACAAAAGATGAGAGCAAGCAAATCTCTTCCCCTTTTCTCTCCCCTCACTGATAATGTGTCATTTCCATTTGGAGATCATCTCCCACCACATGTACAGCAGTGCAGGAGGGACCCATGTTCCAAACACTGCTGAAATACCAAGGAGGTAAGAGGAACCACCAACTGCTGCCTGGAGCTGTCTTTGCTGCCTCATCACCTTCAAAGGTCTGATGCACAGCTTGCCCTGGGATTGAATCCCTTTCTCCATGTTCTCCACTTCCAAACACTGCTGAAATAGAAGAGGTAAGAGGAACCACTACCTGATATCAGCCCAGGGCTGTGTTTGCTGCCTCATCACCTTCAAAGGTCTGATGCATAGCTTGTACTGGGATTGAATCCCTTTCTGCTTCTTTGCAAGACTTCTCTTCATTGCTTTCTTTCCAGGTGTCTCCTTAAAACTCTGTTGATGAACACTGGGGGTAGCCACATGTGTTTGGCTTCATGTAGGACCTTCTGGAGCACATTCACTTCAAGCAGCCTTAGCTTGCTTTCAAAGGAGGCAGCCTAACTAATCCTCCGTCCTGCTCCAAGAGTTGACTTCTCCAAACAGAGACCTCTTTAATCACAGGATCTTCAGGGAGTCTGGAAGAACATCAAATGCTCCAGAGTTGGAGAACTTGGTGCAGCAACCTGACCTCAACCAGACTCAGCACATATCCAGCAAGATAAACAAAGATGTTTGCCACATGGCTGTCACACATCTCAGCACTAAAGCCACCAGTCTCACATTGGGACTCTAAAACACTCACTGGAGAATATTGGGGGTGAGAAACCTCTCCTCTAGGCTTCAGCTGGGAGAATGAACTATGGAAACTACTGATGTGGCCATCTCACACCACAGCTTTCCTGCTTGCAAGATGGGCAGTTAGGAGGAGGAGACAAATTTGTGTCTAGCTGTTTGTCTTCCACCTTCACCCTGCTTCAGGCTCTCCTCCCTGTGCTGTTTCTGTGGAGTCATTAACTGCTGCTAATGGCAGTGTGGGGAAGCTACATAAACTGAATGACTTCCCAGGGTCACAAAGGCAGCCTGGGCTTGGAGCAGGAGATGTCCCAAAGTCCTCCTGCATCCCACTGCAGTGCCTTGGTGGGCTTTTTCTTCCCACATTTCACTTCATGGATGAAACTCAAGGGAGCTGAATGAAGGAAGCATGACCCTGGTCTGCTGGAAAACCAGACCAAAGGCTGTGAGGGTTTGGGTCTCAGTGGACTGGCATCTGCTTGCTATTAGGCTGAAAGTGGCCTGCAAGATATCTTCACCACACCTCAGTTGGGGCTGTAGGTTGTGTAGAGAGGATGTGCTGAGCTACTTCAGCATGGGTTTGACTGAGGCTGTCTGGAATCAGAAAGTTTCCTGTGATGATGTGGGGAAAACACCATCTCCTGCTTCAAACAGAGTTAATCGTGGCCCCAGATGCAGCTCTCTGACCTCCCTCCTGTTTCAGGGAGTCCTGCAGGAACCCACATCACAGATCAGCAAGATGAGAAATGAGTCTGCTCATTTGCCTGGGATCTGGAAAGTTGTGAGGGAACAAGTCCTCTGTACGGGAAAGACATGGAGCTGTCGAAGCAGGTCCAGAGGAGGTCACAAAAATGGCCAGAGGGCTGGAACCCCCCTGCTGTGTGGACAAGTGGAAGGAGCTGGGGTTGCTCAGCCTGGAGAAGAGAAGGCTCCCAGGAGACCTTCCTGTGTCCTTCCAATACTTACAGGGAACCTCTAAGAAAGATGGGCACAATCTTTTTGGCAGGGCCTGTTGTGACAGAACAAGGGGTGAGGGGTTTAAACTAGAAGAGGAAAGATTCAGACTAGATGTAAGGAAGAAATTTTTTACACAGAGGGTGGTGAAACACTGACCTAGGCTGCCCTTCAAGACAGTAGATGTCCCATTGCTGAAAACATTCCAGGTTAGGTTGTTTGGAGATTTGAGCAACCTATTCTAGTTGAAGATGTCCCTGCTCTGTGCAGGGAGGTTGGACTTGATGACCTTTGAACATCGATTCCAACCCAAACCATTCTGTGGTTCTAAGTCCAGCACCAGATAATCAACAAAATCCCTTGAAGGGTCCACCAAAAGTATGCAGCCCTCTGAAGGAATCAGAGAATTGTCAGGGTTGGAAGGGACCTCAAGGATCATCCAGTTCCAACCCCCCTGCCATGGCCAGGGACACCTCACACTACAGCAGGCTGCCCACAGCCTCATCCAGCCTGGCTGCAAACACCTCCAGGGATGGAGCCTCAACCACCTCCCTGGACAACCCATTCCAGGCTCTCACCACTCTCATGGGGAAGAACTTCTTCCTTATGTCCAGCCTGAATCTCCCCACTTCCAGCTTGATTCCATTCCCCCCAGTCCTGTCACTCCCTGAGAGCCTAAAAAGTCCCTCCCCAGCTTTCTTGGAGCCCCCTTCAGATCCTGGAAGGCCACAAGAAGGTCACCTTGGAGCCTTCTCTTCTCCAGACTGAACCACCCCAACTCTCTCAGCCTGTCCTCATAGGAGAGGTGCTTCCAAAAGAGGAATTTGATGGTTTGGTAATTTTATGTCTGGTTTTTTATGATACTTGGCAAATTGAAGGCCAGGGCTTTAATCAAACTTTGAGAAACAGTGTTTAAAATAATTGGTAGAAGACACAAGGGAGTAAACTGCCACCACTTCCCCTCAGAAGCCATCATAGATCCAGCAGAGTTCTTGGTGTTGAAAAAGTGAAGGGATGTTACTGATGAGAGAGTGGAATTTAAACTTCAGTGAAGTTCATCACTAGAGACTCTTCTGGAAATGACACAGTCATGACATGAGACCTATAGGGCCTATGAGAAGAGAATTGTTAAGGAATGGGCACAATTAAGGGACAGAAAGCTAGAACTGGGATGAGAAGATCAAGTTCCAACCTGCTGGTGAGGTTTCTGTGGCTGATTGTGAGTGGCAAGGAATAAATAGTGGATGACTGACAAATCATCCTTCTGGCACTTCCCGAGAGGAGAATGGAAAAAGCTCTATGAGAAGCTTCCAGAGGTCATTCTAGGGTGGCTGTTGTCACACTACCTGGATATAGCCTAAAATTGTTAAGAAGTTTGTTTTCTTTCGAAGGGTTTTTGTTTATTTCCAGATTCTACAAATACCTGAAGAAATATCTGTCCTACTCACTTAAGAAGAGAGCTGGTGCTGGTCTCAAGAAGAGAGCTGGTGCTGGTCTCAAGAAGAGAGCTGGTGCTGGTCTCTTCTCCCAGGTAATTAGTGATGGAACAAGAGGGAATGGCCTCAAGCTACAGCTGGGGAGGTTTAGACTGGACAGTAGGAAACAATATTTCTCAGCAAGAGTGGTGAGGCACTGGAATGTGCTGGGCAGGGAGGTGGTGGAGTCCCCAAGCCTGGCTGTGTTTGAAGGTGGTTTGGATGTGGTGCTTGTGGCTATGGTTTAGGGGTGAGCCTTGTAGAGTAGGGTTGTGGGTTGGACTTAGAAATCCTGAGAGTCTTTCCCAACCTGAATATTTCTGTGATTTCTGTGAAAACATGGCTTTGACATTGAGATCATGAGATTTTGCAATGGTTTTGAGATGTTGTGGCTGTTTTGTTAGCAACCATGAGGACAACAGCATCATAGAACCACAGAATGGTGAGAGTTGGAAGGGGCCTTTGGAGATCATCAAGTCCAACCTCCCTGCCAAAGCAGGATCACCTGGGCCAGGTCACACAGGAATGCTTCCAGGTGGGTTTTGAAAGTCTTGAGAGAAGGAGACTCTGCAACCTCTCTAGGCAGCCTGGTCCAGTGCTCCACAACCCTTAGAGTAAAGAAGTTTTTCCTCATGTTGAGATGGAACTTCCTGTGTTCCAGTTTGTGTCCATTGCTCCTTGTCCTATCACAAGGCACCACTGAAAGGAGCCTGGCCCCTTCCTCTTGACCTTCAGATATTTATGAACATTAATAAGATCTCCTGTCAGCCTTCTCTTCTCCAGACTGAACAGCCCCAGGGCTCTCAGCCTTTCCTCATCACCCTGGTATTTCAGTACTTACACCATTCTCATCGCCCTCAGCTGTATTGTCCCCAGTATTTCGCTGCCCCTCTTGAACTGGGGAGCCCAGAAGTGGGCACAATACTCCAGATGTGGTCTCACTAGGACAGAGTAGAGGGGAAGAAGAATCATAGAATCATAGAATCATAGAATCATCAACCAGGTTGGAAGAGACCTCCAAGATCATCCAGTCCCACCCAGCACCCAGCCCTATCCAATCAACCAGACCATGGCACTGAGTGCCTCATCCAGGCTTCTCTTGAACATCTCCAGGGATGGTGACTCCACCACCTCCCTGGGCAGCACATTCCAATGGCAAATCTCTCTCTCTGTGAAGAACTTCCTCCTAACATCCAGCCTAGACCTCCCCTGGCACAGCTTGAGACTGTGTCCCCTCCTTCTGCTGCTGCTTGCCTGGGAGAAGAGCCCAACCCCCACCTGGCTACAACCTCCCTTCAGGTAGTTGTAGACAGCAATGAGGTCTGCCCTGAGCCTCCTCTTCTCCAGGCTAAACACCCCCAGCTCCCTCAGCCTCTCCCCATAGGGTTTGTGTTCCAGACCCCTCCCCAGCTTTGTTGCCCTTCTCTGGACACCTTCCAGTCCCTCAACATCTCTCTTGAATTGAGGAGCCCAGAACTGGACACAGCACTCAAGGTGTGGCCTGACCAGAGCTGAGTACAGGGGAAGAAGAACCTCCCTTGTCCTGCTGGCCACACTATTCCTGATCCAGGCCAGGATGCCATTGGCTCTCCTGGGCACACTGCTGGCTCCTGTTCAGCTACTCTCAACCAGCACCCCCAGGTCCCTCTCTGCCTGGCTGCTCTCAGCCACTCTGTCCCCAGCCTGTAGTGCTGCTTGGGGTTGTTGTGGCCCAAGTGTAGAACCCTGCACTTAGCCTTGTTCAATCTCATCCCATTGGCCTCTGCCCACCCATCCAGCCTGGCCAGGTCCCTCTGCAGGGCCCTCCTACCCTCCAACAGATCAACACCTGAACCTCCCTCAACCCACTGGACACACAGTTCTTAAAGCACCCCAGGAGATGATTGTTAAGATATGACTTGATTCTATCAGAGTGACACAGCTGTGGGAGAGAGGTGACAGTTTCTGTGGGAGCCATTGCTGAGGGTGGTGATGGTTATTTCAGAGGTGGCTTTAGAGGCACAGCACACCTTGCACTGAGCAGCTTAACGTGAGACCATGCACAGAACACATACTTTACACTTGGATGTGTGCATTTCCTCCAGCAACACATGCTGCTGATCAGCCCAGCAAGGGAACAACCCCCCCTGATGTAGCTGACCCATGGTAACCAGAGTAGGACAATTTGCCTTTCTCAATCCCTGGCATTTTCCTCTTGACACCTTTCTCTGCTTGCAGGCCCTGGATATGTGAGACGTGCTTTGCATCCAGGTCTAAATCCAAACCCCTCCAAGGGGTGTGAGAGTTCAGATTTCAGCCCGAGCCTATCTTCAACCTGAAGCCTTTGCAATAAAGCAGAAATCTCCAGATGCACCCCCAACAGCTGAAAGCCATCAGCAAGGATAGTGCCATTCCAACTCTTTCAGAGGAACCTCTGCATCATTCCCCCTTGCTCTCCACCTCCTGGGCCTCCATCTGTAACCCCACATAACTACATCACTGCTTTTGTATCTTGGTCATGGTCCTTCACCTGACACAGACCATTCTCCCTTTGCAGTGAGGGTAGGAGCAGAGAGGATGGGCTCTGTGCATTAATTCTCTTCCCACCCCACCCCATGCTGGGGGCCCCATGCAAAACACACTATCAATCTGGATGTCTCTGATGATGGAGCCCACATGGGAGCCTTAGATAATGGATTGCAGTGGAGGACATGGATTTGTAAATGTGTTTAAGATGTCTGGCAGTTGCTTAAGAAGCAAAAGAGAGAGGGGAAAAAAATTAGTAATAACCCCCCCCTCCCCCCAATTTAAAATGAAAGAAATATACCCCAAAATCAGTGAGAGCTTTTTGGAAAGGGGGGAGGGAGGGATGAGCAAAGTCCTCTGTCATGCTACACTGCTTCACCCATCTCAACACGGGAGATGAATGGGGAAAGTGTCCTTTGTGCAGAACTCCCCTAGCTGAGGGTGAGGAGACAAGCAGGTAATAAGGTGAACACTGCACATGGTTTGAGTTATCATGGGTAATAAACCCATTCATCATCAGCCTCCATGCTGAAGATTGAGATAGCTATTGCTCCCAGGGATGGAGTGGCTGAAGGAAGGAATCATTTGCTCCTCTCTTTCTCCCTGATTTTCTCTGACCTCCCCTGGCTAGCCCTGGCTCAAGGTCTTGCTGCAGAATGATAGGTCAGCTGCTCTGAGCTCAGCATCTCAAAATGCTAGCCTAGGATTCAAAGCTCATCATGATCCCTGGTGTGTCTTTCTGCTCACTGAGACAAGGGCCTCCTCTGCCATGAGGACTGAATTATCTTTCTGCCTCAAAGACTAATTGTTTAGCATCAGAGCTGAGAAAAGGATGGAGATGTCCTGTGTGTGACCTCCCTCAAGGGCTGGTGGTGATGGCAAGCTCCAGCTGGACCCCAGAAGTTTGGTATGTTGATGAAGTTTCTTCAGTTGACTCTATTAAAACTCTGCTTTTGGTGGTGTCTTTGTGTACCACAGACATCAACAGAGTTGAAGTGACCAGAAAGCAACTGGAGATTCCCTTCTTCTTGGAGATTCCCTTCTTATTGATTCCCTTCTTCAAGTGCAGAGTTCTGCACCTGGGCTGGAGGAATCCTTGCTATCCATACAGACTGTGGGAGGAGGTGACAGAAAGCAGCCCTGAGGAAAAGGAGTTGGGGGTGCTGATGGATGAGAAGCTGGCCAGGAGCAGGCAGTGTGAGCTTGCAGCACAGAAGGCAAAGCACATCCTGGGCTGCATCAAAAGCAGCATTGCCAGCAGATCCAGAGAGGTGATTCTGCCACTTGACTCTTGTGAGACCTCACCCGGAGTGCTGTGCTCAAGTCTGGAGCCCTCAATATAGGAAGGACATAGAGCTGATGGAGCAGGTCCAGAGGAGGGCCAGGAAAGTGGTCAGGGGGTTGGAGCAGCTCTGCTAGGAGGACAGGCTGAGGGAGCTGGGGGTGTTCAGCCTGGAGAAGAGAAGGCTCCAGGGAGACCTAATAGCATCCTGGCAGTACCTGAAGGGAGTCTACAGGAAGGATGGAGAGAAACTGTTTGCAAAGGCCTGCAGTGACAGAATGAGAGGCAATGGCTTCAAACTAGAGCAGAGCAGATTTAGATTGGATATTAGGAACAAATTCTTCACTATGAGGGTGGTGGAACACTGGAACAGGTTGCCCAGGGAGGTGCTTGAGGCCCCATCCCTGGAGATATTGAAGGTGAGGCTGGACAGGGCTGTGGACAACCTGATCTAGTTGGGGATGTCCCTGCTGACTGCAGGGAGGTCACACTGGATGACCTTTGGGTGTCCCTTCCAGCCCAGACCATTCTATGGTTCTTCTTTCTGGAGATGAATACAGCCACATGTCTGCACAGCTCTGCATTGCCTGCCAGAAATCCAAAGAACAAAGCAGAGTCTTTGCTGTCCTCTGCTTAAGGTCACAACTCAACCACCATTAAGACTCAACTCAACCCATTTAAACCAGCCCCCCCTAGGTAGGAAGGGTCTTCCACACTGACCTCCAACACTCTATGTATTTTGGCATTCCTTCCCAGCAGTGGCCAGCTTCTTGATCCCCAACATTCCTTCCATTGCTTTTCTTCCAAGTAATTTCTCCTCTCCCATAAATCTGAAAATTTACTTCCCCTTTCTAGCTCATTAAACCTCTGCCTCTCTCCCCCTCTGCTCCGCTCTGGTGAGACCTCACCTGGAGTACTGCATCCAGTTCTGGAGCCCCTATTCCAAGAGGGCTATGGACATGCTGGAAGGTGTCCAGAGAAGGGCCACCAGGATGAGCAGAGGGCTGGAGCTGCTCTGCTATGAGGACAGACTGAAAGAGTTGGGGCTGTTCAGTCTGGAGAAGAGAAGGCTCTGAGGTGACCTTCTTGTGGCTTTCCAGTATCTGAAGGGGGCTCCAAGAAAGCTGGGGAGGGACTTTTTAGGATCTCAGGGAGTGAGAGGACTGGGGGGAATGGAATAAAGCTGGAAGTGGGGAGATTCAGGCTGGAGGTGAGGAAGAAGTTCTTCCCCATGAGAGTGGTGAGAGCCTGGAATGGGTTGTGCAGGGAGGTGGTTGAGGCTCCATCCCTGGAGGTGTTTGCAGCCAGGCTGGATGAGGCTCTGGCCAGCCTGCTGTAGTGTGAGGTGTCCCTGGCCATGGCAGGGGGTTGGAACTGGCTGAGCCTTGTGGTCCCTTCCAACCCTGACTGATTCTATGATTCCATGTAGGTTTCCCTGAAGCAAAATCCCTCTTGTCCAACATATCTCTTCCTGATTATCAACCCAAAGCTGGGTCAGGATGTGTGGGGAGGGAATAAGATACTTCCACTTGGTCTGGCTGCTTTTAGAAACCATTGTATGCTCCTCACTCCATGCCATGTTTTCTCTTGATGTCACTGAGCTGTTTGAATAATAACAATAGCAGGTTGCTCTTCCAGACACATTCTTCCTGCAGCCAGCAGAAAGTCTCTTTATTACCTCCTTGTCCACAGAAGAAGGACACATCCTAAACCATATTGCAAAAAAGAAAAAAAGACAGGTGAAAAATGTGGTATTTGGTTGCACCATGGGAGGGGTTGGGTGCTGTTCAGCAGCAATACTGGATAAAATTGGGTATAAAAAGTCCAGCTCTGTAGGTAGCAGTGACTTGAAGCCATTTTTTCCAGTCAGTGAGTTTTGCATTACAGGATATTTTATTGCAGATGAGGACACCATGCAGCAGAACTGCTTTTCATTCAGCTTCTGGGTTTTCCAAGCAGCTTCACTGAGCTCTTTCTTTGCATCTGTTTCGTGTCTCTGCATCTTTGCCAGACCTGAATATGGTTTAAGCCAGCAATGATCACAAACTCCAGCACACAGCCCTTGTGAGGTCAAGTTTGTGCCTGTATCCCCCCACTGAGACCTTGCCCTAAAGCCACTACAGAGGTGTGACCCTGGGATGAGTGAGGTTGGAAGGGGTTCCAAGGGGTCAGGTAGAATGGCTGAGGTCTCAGACCTACAGCACCCTGATTTAGGTGAACCTGCTCTGGCAGGGGGGTTTGGATTCAGTGCTTTGTGGAGTCTCCTCTGGAGACTTTCAAGACCCCTCTGGATGTGTTCCTGTGTGACCTGTGATAGATTCTACAGTCCTGCTCTGGCAGGGGGGTTGGACTTGATGATCTCCAGAGGTCCCTTCCAACCCCTATCACGGATTTCTGCAGGACTATGGACAATTTGAATCTGGAAAAGGATACCCATAGACAACCAACATCAGGAGCATCATGTTGTGAATTCCTAACTCATGTTCAGATGGAGTCTTATGTGTTCTAGTTTCTGCTCATTGCCCCCTGTCAGGTGGATGAGGACCTGACCCCATCCTCTTGCCCCCTGCCCTTTAAATATTGATGAGTTCCTTTCTCATTCTTCCCTTTGTCAGGCTAAACAGCCCCAGGTCTCTCAGCCTTTCCTTGTAAGTATTAATAGAGTCAAACTGTGCTTTCAAGTAGCTGCACGAGCTCATTGGCCACATCATGTTACTGAAGAAAGAGAAGGATGAAGAGAAGAGAGTCTGCCATGGTCCTGTACCTTGCTGGAGATCTGTTATGGAATCATAGAATGGTTTGGGTTGGAAGAAACCCAGAAGATTATTTAAAACATCCCTACCATGGCCAAGGACACTAGATCAGGTTGCTCAAATCCCTGCCCAGCCTGGCCTTCAACACTTCCAGGAAGGCGGAATCCACAACTTTTTTGGCCAATCTGTTCCAGTGCCTCACCATCCACAGAGTAAAAAATGTCTTCCTTACCTCTAACCTAAATCTTCCTTCTTTTCATTTAAAACCGTTATCCCTTGTCCTGTCACAACAGGCTCTGCTAAAAAGCCCCTCCCAATCTTTCCTTTAGGCTCTCTTTAAGTACGGAAAGGCCACAAGAAGGTCTCCTGGGAGTCTTCTCTTCTCCAGTCTGAACAACCTAAACTCTCTGAGTCCTCACAGCAGAGAGGTTCCAGTTCTCACATGCCCACTCAAACAGATTCGTGTCTCTTCTGTATAGAGGACTCCAGATCTGGACCTAGCACTGAAGGTGGGGACTCACCAGAGAGGAGCAGAGGGGCAGAATCCCCTCCCTTGACCTGCTGTCTATGCTGCTTTGGATGCAGCCCAGGAGAGGGTTGGCTCACATCGTTGGCTCACCTTCTGGTTTTCATACACCAATACTTGGTATTTGTTGTCCAGCAGTACCTCCAGAGTCAGCACTGCAGCAGGGAGGGAAATAAAAACCAAGACAATGGCTATAAAGACCCCCAGAGACCTCCCCAACGTGGTGACTGCTCTCTGCCCAGCTCATTAGCTCCACCATAAAACCTCTCTCTGCTCTGCCGGAGTCAGCGGGTCCCAGATTTACAGAGGTCGATGCACAGCTCCTGTTTCAGCCCTTCATTGGCTATGGAAATGAATGAGAAATCAGGTGCCTAAGCAAGAAGTTAGACACACAGAAACTCCTCTGTGGATCTGACCATGCAAGACTGGCCAATAAATATCTGCAATGTCCCATCCCCTGTTGAGAGTCTGCTCACACCTCGGCTTTCCCAGCCCTCGCTAACGCTACTGTCTGCCACAGCAGGGGGTGGGGGCAAGGACCATGAGCCATAAATCCACTGCTTAATGAGATACAGGGAGATTATCTGCTCCTTAGTTATGATTTGTGGATTTGTTATTGTTTCACAGAGACTTTCAGTCCGGTTGCAGAGTCCAGAGGGCGCAGCAAGGCCTGCAGTAAATTTCATCTAGCGAGGGAAAAGCAGTCGGGGTTGGGACAGGTCCTTCTCTATCCATGGCTGAGGGGGTTCTGGCTGCTCTGTTTGCTCCTCCTGCCTGCTCTGAAATCAGAAAGATGGGCTGGAGATCCATTAAGTTTGTTTGGATGGCAAAAAGTTACAGTAGGGTTACAGCAGGAAGAATTTTTCCTTTGAATGGAGAGCAGTTGAGGGTCTGGAGAGGAGGTCTTGTGAGGAACAGCTGAGGGAAGGGGGATTCTTTAGTCTGGAGAAGAGGAGGCTGAGGAGAGGCCTCATTGCTCCCTACAACTCTTTGAAAGGAGGCTGTAGTGAGGTGGAGGTTGTAGTGAGGTGGAGGTTGATCTCTTCTCTCAAGTTACTAGTGACAGGACAAGAGGAAATGGACTCGAGTTGCACCAGGGGAGGTTTAGGTTGTATACTAGGGAAAATTTCTTTCCTGCAGGAGTGGCCAGGGATTGCAACAGGCTGCCCAGGGGGGTGGTGGAGTCACCATCCTGGAGGTGCATTAAAAAATGCATGGACATGGCACTTCAGGACATGGTTTAATGGCTATGGTGGTGTTGGGTTGACTGTTGGACCTAATCATCTTAGAGATCTCTTGCAACTTTCATGATTCTATGATTCTATGAAGAAATACAACTGAAGTGATGACCTCAGCTCCCAGGGAGGGCTGCTGTTGTATTAGCAGTGTTATCCTTTGGAGAAGATACAAAGCTGAAGTCTTTTTCTTTGGGGTTTTGCAGAGCCTGTGAGCTTTTCCTTTGCTGAGTTTCGGTGCCCTGAGCATCATGAAGAAACTCCAGCTCTGGTAGGTACAGGGACCATGAATGAGTAAAACTAAAATAGCTCTGGCTGGTGAAGATGTTCCCATCCTCAGCCTTTTTTTTTCCACCTTTTCTTCTCACATTCCTAATCCATGACACTGCAAAGCCAAACCTCTTTTATCCTCTCCTAAGTGTTCAGGGATGTTCTTAGGATCATAGAATAGTTTTGGTTAGAAAAGATCTTTAAGATCATCAAGTCCAGGGATGTTCTTAGAATCATAGAATTTTTTTAGATGGAAGAGACCTTTAAGATCATCAAGTCCAGGGATGTTAGAATCACAGAATATTTTTGGTTGGAAGAGACCTTTAAGATCATCAAGTCCAGGGATGTTCTTAGGATCATAGATTATTTTTAATTGGAAGAGACTTTTAAGATCATGAAATCCAAACATCAACCCAACACTGCCAATCTCACCACTAAACCATGCCCCTCAGCACCACATCTACACAGCTTTTAAATCCTTCCAGAGATGGGAACTCCACCACTTCCCTAGGGAGCCTCTTGCCCTGGAAGCATTTCTCCTGCATGAAGGGCACTTCACTGCAGCCTTTTGACCCTTGCAGCTCTACTTTTTCAATTGCTAGGGCTGAAATTGCTCCATTTACTGTAAGAGATTAATCCTGGGTTTATCCTAGTGTCATCAGTGAGGCTACACCAAAATCAGAGAACTCAAGGGCACATCAGAGAGCAGGAGTGCATGGTCAGGCTTAAGGTTAGCCCTGTAACACTGAAGTGTGACCCAAGTGCCTCCCCATCTCTCTGTCTTATCCTCATCACAGAATCACAGAAATATTCAGGTTTGAAAAGACCCCCAGGATCACCAAGTCCAACCCACAATCCTACTCTACAAGGCTCACCCCTAAACCAGAGCCCCAAGCACCACATCCAAACCACCTTGAAACACATCCTGGCTTGGGGACTCAACCACCTCAACCAGTGCCTGACCATTCTTGCTGTGCAAAAATTGTTCCCAATGTCCAGTCTAAACCTCTCTAGTCACAGCTTGAGGCCATTCCCTCTTGTTCCATCACTAATTACCTGGAGAAGAGACCAGCACCAAACTCTCCACAACCTCCTTTCAAGTAGTTGTAGACAGCACTGAGGTCTCCTCTCAGCCTCCTCTTCTCCAAACTAACTATCCCCAGCTCCTTCAGTTGCTCTTCATCACATTTCTTCTCCAGGCCCTTCCCAGCTTCCTTGCCCTCCTCTGCCCTGGCTCCAGCACCTCCACATCTCTCTTGGATTGAGGTACCCAAAACTGGACTCAACACTCAAGGTGTGGCCTCAGCAGAGCTGAGTGCCAAGGGGCAATCCTGCTGGACACAGCATTTCTGATCCAAGCCAGGATGGACAACATGCATGGGCCATGCAGAAGGCCAGGTGGGTGACCTGGAGAACAATTCACTTGGTCTGTTCAGCAGGATCCCAAGATGTGTTGCTGTCCCTCTCATTGCCCAACTTCCCAAACTTTGAGACAAAAAAGTCTTGAAAATCCAAGTTGAAATTCTCCTTAAGCCACTTGGGTTCCCCCTTCACCCTCCAGCTGCATTCCTGAGATTGAATTATTCTCCTCTCTCCCTGCTTTTGTAGGGTGTGTGCTTTGCCTGAGGGTAAGGCAATGGTAGCTTATCACCAGATGATGTTACCTTTCAACTTTCTCTGCTCAGACCTTCTCCCATGGCTAGCTAGGACTTTTCTCATCACACAGGAGATATGTGTGCCAATTTGCCACCAGGGCACAAACACACCAGATGTTGTGACTGCTCCAAAGTTCCTTTTTTATTGCTATTATGACTCTATTAGAAACTACCAACATTTATGGGGTGGAGCCTGACAGGTCCACCAACCCATCCTCTCCAGGGATGGGGCCTCCATCATGTCTCTGAGCAACCTGTTCCAGTACTTCACAATTTTTGTGGTAAAGAACTTCCTCCCAATGTCCAATCTAAATCTACTCTTCTCTAGCTTCAAACCATTGCCTCTCATTCTATCACTCCAAGCCCTTCTAAGCACTCCCTTCCCAGCCTTCCTCTAGATCCTCTTTGGATCTACAGCTATTACCTAAGCTCTGGATATATTCCTGTGTGACCTGGTCTAGGTGATCCTGCTCTGGCAGGGCGGGGTTGAACTGGATGATCTTTTGAGGTCCCTTCCAGCCCCTAACATTCTGTGATTCTTTTGTCCAGGCTGAACAGCCCCAACTCTCTTAGCCTGTCCCCAGAGGAGAACTATTCCAACCCTTGCTCCAGCAGCTCCATGTCTCTCTTGTGCTGGGGGCCCCAGAGCTGGACAAAGTACTCCAGGTGAGGTCTCACCAGAGAGGAGTGGAGTGGCAGAATCACCTCTCTCAGTCTGCTGGCCACACTTCTTTTGATGCAGTCCAGGATGCAATTGGCCTTCTGGGCTGGAAGTGCACATTGTTGGCTCATGTCCAGCTTCTCATCCACCATCCTTGAGGGTCAAACTCTGGTTTACATGTGAAGAGTCCTGGAGGATACTCTCCTACTGTATATTGGCATTAAAGACAAAACAAAATAAAGCAAAACAAAACCAGACAAAACAAAACAAAACAAAACAAGACAAAACTAAGTAAAGTAAACCAAAACAAGAAAAACCAAAACAAGACAAAACAAAACAAAGCAAAACAAAACAAAACAAAGCAAAGCAAAAAAAAAAAAAGACAAAACAAAACAAAGCAGAGCAAAACAAAAAAAAACCCAAGGCAAAACAAGACGAAACAAAACAAAGCAAAACAAAACTGAACAAAACAAAACAGAATAAAACAAAATGGAACAAAACAGAACAGAATAAAACAAAATGAAACAAAACAGAACAAAATAAAACAAAACTGAAGAAACCAAACCAGAACAAACCAGAACAAACCAAACCAAACCAAACCAAACCAAACCAGACCAAGCCAAACCAAACCAAACCAAACCAAACCAAACTAAACCAAACCAAACTAACAAAGGGAACTCCACTGAACTCATCGATTCATTCAACAAATCCAAGTGCTGGGTGCTGCACTTTGGCCACAACAACCCCATGCAGAGCTACAGGCTGGGGTCAGAGTGGCTGGAGAGCAGCCAGGCAGAAAGGGACCTGGGGGTACTGGTTGACAGCAGCTGAACAGGAGCCAGCAGTGTGCCCAGGTGGCCAAGAGAGCCAATGGCATCCTGGCCTGCATCAGGCATAGTGTGGCCAGCAGGAGCAGGGAGGTCATTGTACCCCTGTACACAGCACTGGTTAGGCCACACCTTGAGTACTGTGTCCAGTTCTGGGCCCCTCAGTTTAGGAAAGGTGTTGAATTGCTGGAGCATGTCCAGAGAAGGGCAACGAGGCTGGTGAGAGGCCTTGAGCACAAGCCCTATGAGGAGAGGCTGAGGGAGCTGAGGGTGTTTAGCCTGGAGAAGAGGAGGCTCAGGGGAGACCTCACTGCTGTCTACAACTACCTGAAGGGAGGTTGTAGCCAGGAGGGGTTTGGTCTCTTCTCCCAGGCAACCAGCAGCAGAACAAGAGGACACAGTCTCAAGCTGTGCCAGGGGAGGTTTAGGCTGGAGGTGAGGAGAAAGTTCTTCACAGAGAGAGTGGTTGGCCATTGGAATGTGCTGCCCAGGGAGGTGGTGGAGTCACCATCCCTGGAGGTGTTCAAGAGGGGATTGGACGTGGCACTTGGTGCCATGGTTTATTAGTCATGAGGTTTAGGGTGACAGGTTGGACTCGGTGATCTTTGAGGTCTCTTCCAGCCTTCTTGATTCTATGATTCTATGATTCTATGATTTCAGAGTAGTAGGAAAGATGCTTTAGCTAACATCAAAGAAAGGAACAGGACAGGGGTTCTCCAGCAGTCCTCTGTCTCTCTGGGAATTATATTTGCAAAGAGTCACTCTGGAGCAAGGTTTGCATTTTGTTGGTGATGAATCCCAGGCCAGGGGCCAAATCTCCCTCCAAACCATCACTGTTTTAACTTCCACAGCCCTCCTCTTTCTTGCAGTCATTTAGCCAAGGCAGGTATTCCAGCAAGAAACCACTCATCAGGAAAGCAACATAAAGTGGAAGTGACCCCTGACACTGGCTTAAAATTAGACTCAATGAGCCTACAACCAGGAAACTGCTCCCCCAGCCCCCTTTAAAGCCTAACAAATTAAAACCATTTGGTTGCCATTACCGGTGATTATGATAAGCTCTGTTAAAATATGGAGTGGGGGGAATTTATCTTTATTTCCTGGGATAGCACTGATGAAAAATATGCTGCTCCATCTTGATTTTCCATCACTCCAATGAGCTCTCTTGTGCATTTATCTTTATTTGGCTTGATGTGTGTAGCTGATCTGGGGAGGGAGAAGGGGCAGGGAGAAAAAGAGGGTAAGGATTGGCCATGGAATCTGATTTTGATATGTTTATTGGCTGCCCTCAGATCCATTTCTGATTGAACACAAAGAACACGGCTGTGTGTTGGGCATCTCATCAGGCTCCTTCAGGGAGAAGGCACAGCCTGTGTCATGGTGCAGCCTTCAGCAAATGGTTTACATCAGTTTTCATTATGCTCCAAGCCTCTCTTGAATCATTTTCTTCTATAGCCTGAGGGCTGGGTGGATCCTGGAGTCCATCAGAACCTTTCCTTTGCAGAATGAAAGCAAAGATGTGGATGAAAAATGAGGTGGAAGCTTACACTCCTCCCTGCCTCCCCCTTTCCTCCAGGTGAGAGTCAAAGAGTGTCTACCAGATTTCTTGCACCTAAAGAAATTAATATCAAAAGAGTAGAGGTCATGAGGAAGGGGCTGGTGCCCAGTGACAGGACAAGGGACAACAGCTACAAGCTCGAATGCAAGAGGTATCACTTAAGAAAAAACATCTTCACTTTGAGGGTGTCAGAACCCTGGAACAGGCTGCCCAGGGAAGCTGTGGAGTCTCTTACTCTGGAGACTTTCAAAACCCTCTTGGGTGCAATCCTGTGCAACCTGATCTAGGTGACTCTGTGTCAGAAGGGGAGTTGGAGTAGATGATCTCCAAAGGTCCCTTCCAACCACCACCATTCTGTGATTCCATATAAAATAGGGTCAAGAGACCAGATATTGCCAAGATGAGCTGGAAGAGGTGGGGTTGTTTCCTAGGGCAAAGGTTTTGCAGAGGTTTATGCAGCACAAGTTGTTTGCTGAACTGCAGGGTGGCTGCTCGAAGCCACGTTGGGAACCCAGGGAAGGCAAAGGTTCACCTCTGCAAAATACAAGACAGAAATCTAAGGACAGCACAAAAGCAGAGGCAGTGAGGGAGGGCAGGTGTCAAGAGGACTGGGCCAGACTCTTTTCAGTGGTACCCAGTGATAGGACAAGGAGAAACAAGCACAAATTAGAACATAAGGATTTCCACCTAAACATGAGGAAAAGCCTCTTTACTGTGAGGGTGCTGCAGCACTGGACCAGGCTGCCCAGACTGGTTGTTGAGTCTCTTTCTCTAGAGAGATTCCAAGCCTGCCTGGAAGCAATCCTGGGCAAGCTGCTGTGGGTAACCCTGCTTTAGCAGGGGTGTTGGACTAGGTGATCTCCAGAGGTCCCCTCCAACCACCCACCAGTCTCTGATATGTATGGCTCAGAATCATCAAACAATTTGGGTTGGAATGGACGTTTCAAGGTCATTTAATCCCACACCCCTGCAGCGAGCAGGGACATCTTCATCTAGATCAGGTTACTCACAGCAACCTGCCTATGTATTTCTGATTTCTCACTCAGAATAGCTCTTTTGAAGCACTCAGGGGTGAGCATATTTCAGTGGTGCAAAGTATGGAAAGTTGCATTAGAATCCTGAGGGTTAATACTGAGCTTCACCAACTAAAAACCTGACTGAGAGCTTTGGTCACTTTCTGGCTGCCCCATCAGAAGAATATTACATCTTTTCTCCTTCCTTTTTGTTTCTCTTTTATTTTATAGAATCATTGAGGTTGGAAAAGACCTCTAAGATCATCAAGTCCAACCAAGACTACCATCACCACTAAATCATGCCCTGAAGTGCCATGTCCACATGGCATGGAACACCATGTCCACATGTTTTTGGAACACCTCCAGGGATGGTGACTCCACCACTTCCCTTGGCAGCTTGTTCCAATGCCTGATATAGCTCTGAAAAATTAACACTCCTGGTGTTGGGTGATAGGTTGGATTTGATGATCTCAAAGGTCTTTTCCAACCTGGTTAATTCTGTGATTCTGTGAGCTGCCCTGGAGAAATTAATTGCTTTCTAATAACTTTTGTAGTCTCTGTTGTGAAAAGCTGAGCTGCAATGAGGATGTTTCTTCAGGAGCAAAGCATGACCCAGTAGGAGAATAGATCAGTTCAGGTTTTTTTTTTTCTTTTTCCCCTCCCCCTTTTCTATTTCAGACACTTAGCTGAAACGCATTACAAATTGTAAATCACCCAGGCAGTTCCCTGCTTTCACCTGAGCATATCCTGCTGGTCACAGTGCTCGAGAAATCGAATCAATTTTCTTTTGTGTTAGTTTCGGTGGTTTTTGGTTGGTTTTTTTTTTTCCTCCTTTAAAAGAAAGAAAGGGAAAAAAAAAAACAAACCCACAACGCACCCCCTCACACAGTACAGCTCAATTTAACAGATGTTTGCTGGTTTATGACAAAGTCCTGGTTGCAAGATGGGATAACTCATCTGGTTCTGGAACAAAAGCAACGATATTACCTCCATCCAAACCCCCTGCCCAGCCTTAGGAAGAGGAAACATTAGAAATAACGACAGGTGAGACCTGACAGAAAAAGACCTAAGGGCTCTTTTTTATTTTTTTTAATTTTTTTTTCAGAATGTGTCTGAAACCATTTATTGCTTCCCTCTCTCAGCAGAGAGGAAACTTCAGGAATGATTTCTCTCACTTAACTCTCCTGCTTCGTACTTTTCCAGGAGGCCTTTTGTGTTTCCGCCCTTGGATGCTTGCCCTGTTTGCGTTTCTCTTCTCTGGGGTCTCCTTCATCCTATGTCTTTGCAGATCCCTGATCCCATGTAAAGAGGAAGGAATAGCAGGAGGATGACTTCCATGGACAGACTTCAAAGAATGACAGGAAGGAAGTCGTCTCCCTTAAGCAAGGAGGAATTGATGTAGGAAGAGATGAGATTTGGGCAGGGAGAAATGGAGTGAAATTTAACAGGAGCAAGGGGAGAGCCTTGCACCTGGGAAAGAGCAACCCCTTGGAGCAGCACAGGTTGGGGACTGAGCTGCTGGAGAGCAGTGAAAGGGAAAAGGACCTGGGGGTCCTGGTGGATGGAACGTTGACCATGAGCCAGCAATGTGCTCTTGTGGCCAAGAAGGCCAAGGGCATCCTGGGGTGGATTAGAAGGGGAGAGGTTAGTAGGTCGAGAGAGGTTCTCTTCCCCCTCTACTTTGCCCTGCTGAGACCACGTCTGGAATATTGTGTCCAGTTCTGGGGTCCTCAGTTCAGGAAGGACCTCAGGGAACTTCTTAAAGAGTCCAGCACAGAGCCACAAAAATGATGAAGGCAGTGGAACATCTTCCTTCTGAGGAGAGCCTGAGGGAGCTGAGGGCTCTGGAGCTTGGAGAGGAGGAGCCTGAGAGGTGACCTCATTGCTGTTGATAAAGATGTGCAGGGGGAGTGCCCAGAGGCTGGAGCCAGGCTCTGCCCAGTGATGCCCAATGACAAGACAAGGAGCAATGGTGGAAGTTGAGGCATAGGAAGTTCCATGGAAACAGAAGGAAAAATGTTTTCCCTGTGAAGGTGACAGAACACTGGAACAGGCTCCCTGAGGGGGCTGTGGAGTCTCCCTCTCTGGAGATATTCACGACCCACCTGGATGTGTTGCTGTGTGATCTGCTCTAGGTGATGCTGCTCTGGCAGGGAGGTTGGACTGGATGAGCTTTTGAGGTCCCTTCCAGCCCCTAATGTTCTGTGATTCTGTGAATATAAAGTCACCCTCAAGGCTGAGCACCTAAGCTGCACAGTCTTTGGGGATAGATTTTTAGCAGGACTTATTGTGGCAGGACAAAAGATAATGGTTTGAAACTAAAAGAAGGGAGATTTAGATTAGATATAAGGAATATTTATTTTATTTTATTTTGTTTTATTTTATTTTATTTTATTTTAAATTATTTTATTTATTTTATTTTATTTATTTTATTTTCTTTTATTTTTATTATTTTATTTTATTTCATTTTAAATTTTTTATTTTATTTTATTTCATTTCATTTCATTTTTATTATTTTATTTTATTTCATTTTTTATCGTTTATTTCATTTTTTATCGTTTATTTTATTTTATTTTATTTTATTTTATATTTTATTTTCTTTTTTTAATGTCCCATATTTCTTAGAGAGGTGGTAGATGCTCCATCTCTGAAAACATTCCAGGTCAGGTTGGAAGTGGCTCGGAGCAACCTAACCTATTTGTAGATGTCCCTGCTCAGTGAGGGGGGGTTGGAACTAGATGATTTTTAAAGGTCCTTTTCCACTGTGGAACTTCATCTCTGGAGGTATTTAAGAGATGTGGAGATGTGTTGCTCAGAGACATAGTTCAGTGGTGGCCTGGGTTAAGGACTGATGATCTTAAAGGTCTCTTCTAACCAAAACAATTCTAGGATTCTGTGATCTTCATATAAGATGATGAACAGACCTCCCAGCTGCAACGTGAGGTGCCTGGCTCTCTGTCACCAATTCCTTTCAAACCCAAATCACCTACAGGAGGTCTAAAGCCAGCTAGCATCAGCTGGTTCCCATGAGGCTGTGCACACACAGCTGAGAGGCTTCCAACCCTCATAAAGGAATTTTGATGGGCAATGAATGTTCCTGCAGTGAGGACAAACAGGTTAGGGGAGAGAGGCTGCAGGAGCAGCAGCTTGTTTGGTATCAGAAAGGTTTCTCTGGTTCATGTTAAATATCCAGCTTGGGTGGAGAGCACCTGCAAGCAGCCAGGCATCTCTTGGGAGGGGTTTAGCAGATTCAAGTTTCAAAGCAGAGCTCAGAGACTCTCTGGAGCATGAGCCCCCAGGGAGGAGAATCATAGAATCGTTTTGGTTGGGAAAGGACTTTAAGGTCATCAAGAGGCAGAGGCTGGGGGAATAATGTTCTTAGAAGTGCACAGCAATCTTGCAAAGACTCCTCCAGTGAAGTCAGACCATCTTTGGCAATGGTCAAGCCTGTGTACTACATCTGGAGAAAGACATGTGCACGTTTGTCCACCTCCACTAAACCTCAGCAAACTCACAGCACTTACTGTTTTGGTTTGGTTTCCCCATTTCTCTCTAAGTTCCTAAGAGGTTCAATGCCTTGGCTGCAGTCTCCTGAGAGTTTAATCTTAGAGTCACAGAATCACTAAGGTTGGAAAAGACCTCTAAGATCATCAAGTCCAACCATCAAGCCAACACCACTATGGCCATTAAACCATGTGCTGAAGTGCCATGCCTACATAGTTTTTGAACCCTTCCAAGGAGGATGGCTCCACCCCCTCCCTGGGCAGCCTGTTCCAATGCCTGACCACTCTTGCAGGAAAGAAATTTTTCCTCATATCCAATCTAATCCTCCCCTGGAGCATTTTGGGGTCATTTCTTCCACTTGATACTACAGAGAAGAGGCTCACTACAACCTCCTGTCAGGTAGTTGTGCAGGGCAAAAGAATCTCTCCTCCAGCCATGGCCTGGGTTGCACATTTTGAGTCTAATTCTTTTTGCCACTCAGGTTTCATAAGTTTTGATTGTAAATAAGGATCCAAATCCCCTATTCCTTTGTGAGCTTTTTCTTCATGGAAGTGAACTACCAGACCCTCTAACCAGTACATTTGTGTCCTCTGTAGGCTTCAGTGGAGGCTGCAATGCCATCAGAAGTGTCACCAAATGCAACAACTGGAAGCAGAGACCAGATAAGTTCAGAAGGGTGATAAGATGTTCCTCTTTGCACAGGAAACACAAAGAACCCTTTGGGTGTCTTATCTAAAGATGTGCTGAGTCCTCCATTGTGTGAAGTCCCTAAATTAAGACCAAATGCCTGTCCAGAAATAGATGTTAGCCAGATGGCTGCTGTGATCCCAGATGACTTCTCTGATCCCTAGCAGCCATCTGAGTTTTGAATGTGTATATGTAGCTAGGGGAAAAGATCAAGCCAATATGCAAACATGGAACAGAAAAGAACTAAAATCCTTTCTTGTGGCATCTGTGGTTGAGATCTTTTGGTAGAAACCACAAAGCTCCCTGCTGGTTCAGTGTTTCATTTAGGGGGAAACTGAGGAAAATTTGGCTGCACATTTTTACACTTTGCTTTCTCCAAAGAACTTTTCTTTGTCATTCTTGGAGTACAATGAAGTGCAGAGAAAGGATTTGTAATTGAGCTGCCAGGTCAGGGTGTACAGCAAAGCTGAGGAAGCAGTATGGGCACAGGCATCTTCTTCAAGAGACACTGGCCCACAAGAACCACAGACAGGTCTTCCTTCCAAAGCTGGAGGGGAATGTGACCCAAGGGTCTTGCTGCAAGTAGATAAATCATAGAATCACAGAACATTAGAGGTTGGAAGGGACCTCTAGAGATCCTCAAGTCCAACCCCCTTGCCAAAGAAGGATCACATAGGGCAGGTTGCACAGGAACACATCCAAGCACATATTGAAAGTCTCCAGAGAAGGAGACTCCACAACCTCTCTGGGCAGCCTACTCCAGTGCTCCTCAGTGTAAAGTAGTTTCTCCTCATGTTGAGCTGAAATATTCTATATTCAAGTTTGCATCCATCATTCCTTGTCTTATTACTGTGCAGCACCCAAAAAAGCCTGGGCCCCTCCACTTGACACCCACCCCTCAGATATTGATAGACATTGATCAGATGCCCTCTTAGTCTTCTATTCTCCAGCACCAGGCCTCTCAGTCTCTCTTCACAAGGGAGATGCTCAAGTCCCCTAAGCATCCTCCTGCCTCTCCCTTGGACTCTCTCCAGCAGCTCTCTGTCTCTCTTCAACTGGGGAGACCAAAACTGGACACAGGATTGCAGCTGTGCTCTCAGCAGGGCAGAGCAGAGCAGAGGAGGAGCAGAACCTCCCCAGCCCTGCTGGCCACACTTTTCTTGCTGCCCCCCAGGATGCCACTGGCCCTCTTGGGCACAAGGGCACATTGCTGTCCCATGCAGAACTTGCTGCCCACCAGCACTCCAAGGTCTTTCTCTGTGGAGCTGCTCTCCAGCAGGGCAGCCTCTAACCTGTCCTGGTGCCTGTTGTTATTTCTCCCCAGATGCAGGACCCTGCACTTGTCCTTATTAAACTCCATGAGGTTTGCCTGCAGCCAGCTCTCAGCCTGTCCAGGTCATGTTGGATGCTCACAGCCTGACAGGTGTCAGCCAACCTCCCCCAACCCCCCCAGTTTTGTATCCTCAGGAACTTGCTGAGGGTAATCTCAATGCCCTCATCCAGGTCGTTGGTAAAGATATTGAACAAAACTGGACCCAGTACTGATCCCTGGGGGACACCACTGGCCACAGGCCTCCAAGTTGACTCTGTGCCCTCTGAACTCTATTGTCAAGCCAGTGAACGAAGAATGTCATTACAGAATCACACAATGCTGGGGGTTGAAATGAACCTCTGGAGATTGAGTCCAACCCTCCCACCAAAGCAGGATCACCTAGAGCAGGTTGCACAGGACCACATCCAGGCAGGTGTTGAAAGTCTCCAGAGACGGAGACTCCACAACCTCTTCACCCAAATGTATGCACACCCTAGCACCCACTGCTCCTGCTTTTGAGACTGGACAATGAGAGGATAATGCACACCTGGAATACTGTGGAATCCTGTGTCCAGTTTGGGGCTCCCCAGTTCCAGAGAGACAGAGAGCTGCTGGAGAGAGTCCAAGGGAGAGGCAGGAGGATGCTTAGGGGACTTGAGCATCTCCCCTGGGAAGAGAGGCTGAGAGGCCTGGGGCTGTTTAGTGTGGAGAAGAGAAGGCTGAGAGGCCTGGGGCTGTTTAGTGTGGAGAAGAGAAGGCTGAGAGGGGATCTGATCAATGTCTCTCAATGTGTGAGGGGTGGGTGTCAAGAGGAGGGGGCCAGGCTCTTTTGGGTGCTGCACAGTGATAAGCCAAGGAACAATGGAGACAAACTTGAACAGAGAAGGTTTCAGCTCAAGAGGAGGAGAAACTTCTTTGGTGTGAGGGTGACAGAGCCCTGGAGCAGGCTGCCCAGGGGGGTTGTGGAGTCTCCTTCTCTGGAGACTTTCAAAACCCACCTGGATGTGTTCCTGTGTGGACTATCCCTACCCTTGTTTTCTAAATCAAACCAATAATAATTGGATCTCTCTCTTCCACCATAAAACCCTCCAAAGTCTTGGCATGGCTTTCCAGGGGAGTCTGATGTTGGAGGCAGAGCCAATTCATTGGATGGCTCTTGGCTGCAGTTACAATGGGGGCTTGTATGATGCTGCCAGCAGCAGGGCCAGGTGCCCAGGTCCTCTCCATGGGGACAGGGTTGTGCTTTTATGGTCCCTGATCCCAGGAAGCAGTGGGCAGCCTGGAAACAGAGGAGACTGCTTCACTTCTTGGATCACTGTGCAGGGGAGTGAATAGTAAAAATTTTGGTGTCTGCTGCTTTGGTATTGCTCTCAAACATGGCTCAAGCAGGAGGAATAAGGGAGAAGGCAAGGGGAGGTGGAGAAGTCTGAGGTTTTCAGGTTTGAGTACTCTGTCCCTTTCAGAGCACCTCCTCCATAAGCAGGACCTATAGGGACAGATCATAAATCACAGAATCATTTGGGTTGGAAGGGACATTTCAAGGTCAATTCCTTTACGCTGAGGGTATCAGAGAGGGTAGCTACAGAAAGCAAAAAGGTAAGGTCTCTTCTCTTCTCTTCTCTTCTCTTCTCTTCTCTTCTCTTCTCTTCTCTTCTCTTCTCTTCTCTTCTCTTCTCTTCTCTTCTCTTCTCTTCTCTTCTCTTCTCTTCTCTTCTCTTCTCTTCTCCCTTCTCTTCTCCCTTCTCTTCTCCCTTCTCTTCTCCCTTCTCTTCTCCCTTCTCTTCTCCCTTCCCTTCTCCCTTCCCTTCTCCCTTCCCTTCTCCCTTCCCTTCTCCCTTCCCTTCTCCCTTCCCTTCTCCCTTCCCTTCTCCCTTCCCTTCTCCCTTCCCTTCTCCCTTCCCTTCTCCCTTCCCTTCTCCCTTCCCTTCTCCCTTCCCTTCCCTTCCCTTCCCTTCCCTTCCCTTCCCTCCCTTCATGTTAAGTCATAGGCTGGACTTGATTATCTTAGAGGTCTGTTCCAGCCTCAGTAATTCTCTGACTCTCCAGACCAAACAATCCCAGTTCCTTTAGCCACTCCTCATAAAACTTGTGCTCCACACCCTCATCGAATTCCCTTAGCCCAGCTCTCTCAGCCCTATCTGCTGTGGTTCTTAGAGACAAGAAGAAGCCACCACAGGCAGTAGAAACCTGATTTCAAATTTGCAGCCTCACAATGTTCATCACACAGATCACAGGGTCACAGGGTGTCAGGGTTTGGAAGGGACCTCTGGAGATCATCAAGCCCAGCTCCCCTGCCAGAGCAGCACCACAGGATCTAATGTAGGTCACACAGGCACACATCCAGATGGGTCTTCAACATCTCCAGAGAAGGAGACTCCACAACCTCTCTGGGCAGCCTGTTCCAGTGCTCTGGGACCCTCCCAGTGAAGAAGTTCCTCCTCCTGTTGAGGTGGAACCTCCTGTGCTGGAGTTTCTATCCATTGCCCCTTGTCCTATCCCAGGAGGCAAGTGAGCAGAGCCTGTCCCCTCCCTCTTGACCCCCAGCCCTCAGATATTTATCAACAGTTATCAAATCTCCTCTCAGTCTTCTCCTCTCCAGACTAACCACCCCCAGGGTTCTCAGCCTCTCCTCACAAGGAAGTGCCCAAGCCCCTTCATCATCCTGGTAGCCCTTTGTTGGACTCTCTCCAGCAGATCCCTATCCCTCTTGAACTAGGGAGCCCAAAACTGGATGCAATATTCCAGGTGTGGTCTCACCAGGGCAGAGTAGAGGGGATACAACCACTGAGCCTGTGTGGGTAATTAACAGATTACAATCCTGACCTCCTGATTGCCTTTGGAACTTCCCCTGCTGCAGTTAATTCTTCACCAGATCCCATCATTAATGCTGGTATTTGTCTTCCCTGGAGTGTGAGAAGTGAACTGGCTGACCTTGCCTGGGATACAGGGATTTGAATGGGACAATCTGCTTAATATTAGCACATCCTTCAAGCGTTGTGCAGGCCTTGACAAGATTACTTCTAACAGATGACACAGGGCTGTTTGAAAAGAAGATGGATGGGGGGTTTGGCAGTGCAAACCAGAGAAGAAATCTCTCATCTGGGTTGATGGAGGGGAAAAGAAAGGAAAGGAAAGGAAAGGAAAGGAAAGGAAAGGAAAGGAAAGGAAAGGAAAGGAAAGGAAAGGAAAGGAAAGGAAAGGAAAGGAAAGGAAAGGAAAGGAAAGGAAAGGAAAGGAAAGGAAGAAAGGAAAGGAAAGGAAAGGAAAGGAAAGGAAAGGAAAGGAAAGGAAAGGAAAGGAAAGGAAAGGAAAGGAAAGGAAAGGAAAGGAAAGGAAAGGAAAGGAAAGGAAAGGAAAGGAAAGGAAAGGAAAGGAAAGGAAAGGAAAGGAAAAAAAAGGAAAGGAAAGAAAAGAAGAAAAGAAAAGAAAAGTAAAGAAAAGAACAGCAAATAAAAGAACAGGAAAGAAAAGAAAAGGAAAGAAAAGGAAAGAAAAGAAAAGGAAAGAAAAGAAAAGGAAAGAAAAGAAAAGGAAAGAAAAGAAAAGGAAAGAAAAGAAAAGGAAAGAAAAGAAAATGAAAGAAAAGAAAAGGAAATAAAAGAAAAGGAAATAAAAGAAAAGGAAAGAAAAGAAAAGGAAAGAAAAGAAAAGGAAAGAAAAGAAAAGGAAAGAAAAGGAAAGGAAAGGAAAGAAAAGAAAAGGAAAGAAAAGAAAAGGAAAGAAAAGAAAAGGAAAGAAAAGAAAAGGAAAGAAAAGAAAAGGATAGAAAAGAAAAGGAAAGAAAAGAAAAGGAAAAGAAAAGAAAAGGAAAGAAAAGAAAAGGAAAGAAAAGAAAAGGAAAGAAAAGAAAAGGAAAGGAAAGAAAAGAAAAGGAAAAGAAAAGAAAAGAAAAGAAAAGAAAAGAAAAAGAAAAGAAAAGAAAAGAAAAGAAAAGAAAAGAAAAGAAAAGAAAAGAAAAAGAAAAGAAAAGAAAAGAAAAGAAAAGAAAAGAAAAGAAAAGAAAAGAAAAGAAAAGAAAAGAAAAGAAAAGAAAAGAAAAGAAAAGAAAAGAAAAGAAAAGAAAAAGAAAAGAAGAAAAGAAAAGAAAAGAAAAGAAAAGAAGAAAAGAAAAGAAAAGAAAAAGAAAAGAAAAGAAAAGAAAAGAAAAGAAAAGAAAAGAAAAAGAAAAGAAAAGAAAAGAAAAAGAAAAGAAAAGAAAAGAAAAGAAAAGAAAAGAAAAGAAAAGAAAAGAAAAGAAAAGAAAAGAAAAGAAAAGAAAAGAAAAGAAAAGAAAAGAAAAGAAAAGAAAAGAAAAGAGAAAAGAAAAGAAGAAAAGAAAAAGCTGCTTGGGGAAAGGCATACTGGAAAGCCAAGTGACATACTTCTAAGGACTTCTGTCACCCACATGCAAGCCCTACCCCTGGTGTCAGAGGATCACTGTGGAAATCTGGGCTTGGCTAACAAGCCACATCTTCCCTTGCAATCAGCTAGGTAGATCTTCCTTTGGTATCTATGTGTCCATGGTGCCTGGAGAGAGAAAGCAGTTCCTGGCAAAGTTTTGTGTGCCCTTGCAGCCCAGAAGGTCAATGGCAACCTGGGCTGCATCAACAGCAGCAGGGTCAGAAGATGAGGAAAGGTGATTCTGCCACTTTGCTCTGCTCTGGTGAGACCTCATCCAGGTCTGGAGCCCTCAATACAGGAAGGACAGGGACCTGATGGAAGAGGTCCAGAGGAGGGCCACAAAAATGATCAGGGGGTTGGAGCAGCTCTGCCATGAGGACAGGCTGAGGGAGCTGGGGGTGTTCAGCCTGGAGAAGAGAAGGCTCTGGGGAGTCCTAATAACAACCTTCCAGTACCTAAAGGGGGCCTGCATGAAAGATGGAGAGAGACTGTTTACAGAAGCCTGTAGGAATAGTATGAGGGGCAAAGGCTTCAAACTAGAGAAGAGCAGATTTAGGTTGGGTGTTAGGAACAGATTCTTTACTATGAGGGTAGAGGAACACTGGAACAAGTTGCCCAGGGAGGCAATTGAGACCCCATCCCTGTAGATATTCAAGGTCAAGCTTGAAAAGGCTGTGGGCAACCTGATCTAGTTGAGGATGCCTCTGCTTACTGCAGAAGAGGTTGGACTGGATGATCTTTGGAGGTCCCATCCAACCTAGACCATTCTATGATTTGATGCTACACACCAGCAAACACAAGACACTTTGAAGGAAACTTGTAAGATCAAAGCACCATCAGAGAGGTGGTGGAGTCACCATCCCTGCAGGTGTTTAAAAAAACATATAGACAGGGCACTTCTGGACATGGTTTAATGGCCATGGTTGGACTCGGTGATCTTAAAGACCCTCTCCAACTGAAATGATTCCATGATACTATAAAAATAAAGGTGTACTTGTGCAGAAGTCACTCTGAAGAGACCCTTCACCACCTCTGAGACACATGGTGGAGCATCCTGCAGAAACATCTAAGATTCAGAATTATCTTGGCAGTAGTTGTGCCAAACCTGAGTCAGGCACTGGCACACATAGAATCTGGGTTGGAAGGGGCCTCCAAAGCTCATCCCCTCTGCACTCAGCAGGGACATCCTCAACTAGATCAGGTGGTCCACAGCCCTCTTGAGCCTCACTTTGAATATCTCCATGGAAGGGGCTTCAACCATCTCCCTGGGCAACCTGTTCCAGTGTTCCACCACCCTCATGATAAAGACCTTGTTCCTAACGTCGAAACTAAATCTATTCTCCTCTATTGCCATTGCCTCTCATCCTATCACTGCAGGCTTTTGTAAACAACCTCTCTCCATCCTTCTTGTAGCCTCCTTCAGGTACTGGCAGGCTGCTCTTAGGTCTCCCTGGAGCCTTCTCTTTTCCAGGCTACCCAGCTCTCAGGCTCTGCATCACATGAATATGGACTTGAACTGCCTACAACCACAGCTGAGGCAAGCCTTGACTCACAAAAGCAACAAAGAGCTCATGTCTAAATGAGAACTAAGAGGACCATGAAGCCACAATGCTTTCTGCACAGCTTGCAGTTTGCTTGGATAGCAGCAGCAGCAGCTGGCAAGGTCCATAGCAGTTGTGAATTGTAGGCACCAGCTGAGACTCTGACCTCGTGAATTAAAAAAGAAGGGGGGAAAAAAAAAGGTTGAAAAGGAGATGCTGGCAAAGTCACTTAATGTTCACAAGATGAGGGACAGGTTTTATGCAAGCTTCACACCAAGGAAGCAGCCTGAGGCATAGGAAATGTCAAGTCAAATTGCTGAAGTGTAGCAAAGTCACAGGCAGCTTAAGAGAGGTTTGTAATGGAAAGGCAGAACAAACTCCATGCTGTGTGTTATGCTCCACTGCCAAGGAACAGTCTGAGAAACCTCTAAATTTGGGCTTGAGTGCTCCAGGGCTGCAGGGAGCTGTAACATAAAGGGCAGCATTCTGGCTCCTCAGCTTGCAGCATCACACGTGTGTGAGATGGGGAGGTGCTGAGAAGGAAAAGATGGATTTGCCCCAGCCTGCATACTGAACCTGGTCTTGGAATCACACAACCATTCCAGCTGGAAAACACCTCCAATATCATCTAGTGCAACAATCAACCCACCAGCAGCATGGCCATTAAACCATGCCCCAGAGTGCCATGTCCACACATTTCTTGAACACCTCCAGGAGGTGAGGGGCAATGATGTTAAATTAAAACAGAGAAGATTTAGATTAGACACTAGGAAGAAGTTTACTATCAGGATAGTGAGACTGGAACAGGTTGCCCAGAGAAGTTGTAGACACCTCATCCCTGGAAGTGTTTAAGACCAGGCTGGATGAGCAACCAGCTAGTGGGAGGTGTCCCTGCCCATGTCAGGGGGTGGGTTGGACCTGGATTAGCTTTAAGGTCTCCTCCAACTCAAACCATTCTGTGATTCTGTGTTCCTCAGGGTCCCAAAGCTGGGCAAGCACTCCTGTGAGGGAAGGCTTTGATTGCTCCCATCTTGTGCCACCTTCTTTCCAGAGGAGACCCAAAACCAGAAACACAAAACTTTGTGATGCTACCAACATGGGCAGACAGCTCAAGTGCAAGAGAGAGCTTAAGCCTACAAAGAGAGCTTCAGGGAGCTGGGCTTGTGTAAGAGGAGACCTAAGAAGAGCTGCCAACAACTTGGAGTGGTTATAAAGACAGGTAAAGCCAAACCATTTTCTGTCCTGGCAAATGCAAGAGGCAATACACTATGCAGCTTTTGTGGTTATATGGATGAGAGACCTCCAGCAGTCCCTTTCTCCCAGCACTTCCTGGACTGCATGAATAATATTGGTCTGATTTGGGGGTTTATTTTAAAGTTCAGTGAACTTTTATTGCACATGCCTGAGAAAGAGCCTGGCAAACTGGAAGTGGTTTCTCAGCAGACCTTGTCTGTGTTTTCTCTGCTGTTTATTTCTTGGATTGAGTTGATTGAAAGACTTTTACTGCTAAGTGCCAGCCTTCAGAGGTAAGTTTTCACTGAAACAGTAAAGTCAGTGCCATCATCCAAGAGTACATAGAATCATAGAATGGTGCAGGCCAGAAGGGACCTCCAAAGGTCATCCAATTCATTCTCCTCTGCAGTCAGCAAGGACATCCTCAACTAGAGCAGGTTGCCCAGAGCCTTGTTGAGCATCACCTTGAATATCTCCAGGCCCCAACCTCCTCCCTAGACCACCTGTTCCAGTGTTCCACCACCCTCATGGTGAAGAACTTGTTCCCAACATCCAATCTAAATCTGCTCTTCTCTAGTTTGAAGCCATTGCCACTTGTCCTATCACTGCAGGCCTTTGCAAACAGTCTCTCTCCATCCTTCTTGTAGCTCTCCTTCTGGAGAGAAGGAGAACTGGAACTGGAAGGCTGCTATTAGGTCTCCTTGACCTCCTCAGCCAAGAAATCAGACAGTGCTATACCCTTGAGAACCAAAAGCAAAGAGGTCAGGGTCTGGCAGGGTGTTTTCAAGTGGAGGAGATCTGCATCCTAAATGGCAACCTATAGGCATCCAGATTCAGGAGGATCCAAGGGATGAAAAGGCTTCCTTACTCCTACAGGTTACATTCCTGGTGGTAGAGGGGAGGTGAGATGGTCTGAGATGGCTCTTATAGAATCATAGAATCCTAGAATCAGTCAGGGTTGGAAAGGACCACAAGGATCAGCCAATTCCAACGCCCCTGCCATGCCCAGGGACACCTCACACTACAGCAGGCTGGCCAGAGCCTCATCCAGCCTGGCTGCAAACACCTCCAGGGATGGGACCTCAACCACCTCCCTGCACAACCCATTCCAGGCTCTCACCACTCTCATAGGGAAGAACTTCTTCCTCGTGTCCAGCCTGAATCTCCCCACTTCCAGCTTTTCTTGCCCCAGTCCCTAATAGCAGTGCCCCAGGCCAGTGCTTTTAGCTGTATGACTTCCACCCAACAGAAAGATGACCCCACAAGAACCAGCCAAAGATGCCTCTAGTTGGGACAAACACAGAATGATTCACAGGAGTGCACCAGCAGCATGTGGAGAAGGGCTAGACTGTGAAGCCCTGAGATAAAACAATTCCAGAGCCCCCATATGTACCTTGTACACTGGAACAGGTTGCCCAGGGAGGTTATGGATGCTCCCTCCCCTGAAGGTGCTGAAGGCCAAGCTGGACAGAGCCTTGAGCAACCTGGTCCAGTGGAAGGTGTCCCTGCTCATGGCAGGGGTGGTGGGTGAAACTAGATGATCTTTAAGGTCCCTTCCAATCCAGATTGTTCTATGGATCTATGAACATGCCACCCTCATCTGAAGGGTGAGTGTCAAGAAGATGTGGCCAGACTCTCCTCAGTAGTGCCCAGTGGTAGGACAAGGGGCAACACAAAGTGGAACACAGGGAGTTCCACATAAGCATAAGGGAAAAGCTGCACTTTGAGGGTACCAGAGCACTGGAATAGGTTGTCCTAAGAGGTTGAGGAGTCTTCTTCTCTGGAGACTTTCAAAAACTGCCTGGATGTGTTCCTGTCCAGCCTGCTCTGGGTGACCCTGCTTTAGCAGAGAGTTTGAAGTAGATGATCTCCAGAGATTCCTTCCAAGGCACCCATTCTGTGATTCTGTGATTACACAGAGTCACAGAAACATTCAGGTTGGAAAAGAGCCTCAGGATCACCAAGTCCAACCCACAACCCTACTCTACAAGGCTCACCCCTAAACCATAGCCACAAGCACCACATCCAAACCACCTTGAAACACGTCCAGGCTTGGGGACTCCACCACCTCCATGCTCAGCACATTCCAGTGCCTGACCACTCTTGCTGGGAAAAAATATTTCCTATTGTCTAGTCTAAACCTCCCCTGTTGTAGCTCAAGGCCATTCCCTCTTTTTCTATCACTAATTACCTGGGAGAAGAGACCAGCACCAACCTCTCCACAACCTCCTTTCAGGTAGCTGCAGACAGCACTGAGGTCTCCTCTCAGCCTCCTCTTCTCCAAACTAACCATCCCCAGCTCCTTCAGGTGCTCTCCATCACATTTCTTCTCCAGGCCCTTCCCAGCTTCCTTGCCCTCCTCTGCCCTGGCTCCAGCACCTCCACATCTCTCTTGCATTGAGGTGCCCCAAACTGGACACAGCACTCCAGGTGTGGCCTCCCCAGAGCTGAGTGCCAGGGGACAATCCCCTCCCTGCTCCTGCTGGACACAGCATTTCCAATCCCAGCCAGGATGCCTTTGGCTTTCTTGGCCACCTGGGCACACTGCTGGCTCCTCTTCAGCTGCTTGGCCATTGTCACCCCCAGGTCCCTTTCCTCCAGCAGCTTTCCAGCCACACTGCCCCAAGCCTGGAGCATTGCTTGGGGTTGTTGTGACCCAAGGGCAGGACTTGGCATTTGGCCTTGTTGAAGCTCATCCTGTTGGCCATGGATCCAATCTCCTCCTAGCTGACTCCTGCACCACATCCCAGGTGAAGCTCTCACCACAGCTTGAAAATGGTGCTTTGCAAATGTGCTGCAACAGCAGGAAAGGAAAAGGAAAAAAGGGGAAAAAAAAAAAAGAATGAGCTGAATTTCTTTTTGTTATTATCCCAGCAAGCTGACCACAATAAATTACTCCAGTGGAGTGATTCAGTATTCATGTAGCTTCCCCACAGCTGTTCAGCTTGCCTGATGGGCCCAACCCCTCCTGTGATGTTTTGTCAGATTTCCACCCAGATGGCAAACCTCTTCTCTCAGGAAACCTGTGGAAACAACAAGAAAAAGAAGAAAAAAAAAAAAAGAGGTTGCCTTTTATTCTCCACTTCTTTTGTGCCTCTTAATGTGTAAAAAGGCCTTGCCTGGGGCAAAGACCTGTTGAAAAACCTCTGCTGGGTAGAAAGCAAAAAAAAAAAAAAAAAAAAAAAAAGAGATGGAAATTGCAGATTGAGTGAAATACAAGTGGAATAATATCCCCAAATGTCCTGAAAAATGTTATCAAACTCTTTCCAATTCAAGCCTGGCATTTATAGCTTTGAAATGCAAAAGTGACAGGTAAGGCAATTTTGGATCCTGTACTGAGGTGCAGGAGAATTACTGTCAATTATTCCCCTCCACACCATGGAGAGCCAGGTCAAGCATCTAGCTTTTTTTTTTTTTTTCCCTTTTCTTCCTCTCAGCTGCTTCTTATATTCCATTGCATCCCTGCCAATCATGGAGAAATGATGAATGGTGAAGCAGCAGGCTCATAAATTCTGGGACTGGCTTGGAAATCATGAGAATTAATATTCTCTGGATGCTTTTCCATTGATTCCTTGGCTTTCGCAGAGTCAGGCACACTCAGGACACATATTCTATTTTTATTTTTTTTTTCAACACTCATGAGGGCTAAAATAAACTCTTTTCTTTTTGCCTTTTTGCCTTTGTCTTATTTTTCTCCCCCTTTTATTTTTTTTCCCCAAGGGAAGGAGAAATGAAAGCCCAGATACTCAGCTCCTGGAACTGGATCTTTAAGGAAAATCGTAAACATCATGACCTCCACAAGGAAATCATGAAAGTTGGCAACTCTCTGGACTTCATGCTTCAAAAATCAATGTTCTGCTCTCATGAACTTAAACTATCTGCTGTGACACATGGCTTTGTAGGAAGGGAAACTAAATCTGAGGGTCCTTTTCCCCATCATAAGCCCCAGACAGGCTCCTACTTCTGACTTCATAGAATCCTAGAATCAGTCAGGGTTGGAAGGGACCACAAGGCTCAGCCAGTTCCAACCCCCCTGCAATGGCCAGGGACACCTCACCCTACAGCAGGCTGCCCAGAGCCTCATCCAGCCTGGCTGCAAACACCTCCAGGGATGGAGCCTCAACCACCTCCCTGGACAACCCATTCCAGGCTCTCACCACTCTCATGGGGAAGAACTTCTTCCTCACCTCCAGCCTGAATCTCCCCACTTCCAGCTTTATTCCATTCCCCCCAGTCCTGTCACTCCCTGAGATCCTAAAAAGTCCCTCCCCAGCTTTCTTGGAGCCCCCTTCAGATCCTGGAAGGCCACAAGAAGGTCACCTCAGAGCCTTCTCTTCTCCAGACTGAACAGCCCCAACTCTCTCAGTCTGTCCTCATAGGAGAGGTGCTCCAGCCCTCTGCTCATCCTGGTGGCCCTTCTCTGGACACCTTCCAGCATGTCCATAGCCCTCTTGGAACAGAGGCTCCAGAACTGGATGCAGTACTCCAGGTGGGGTCTCAGCAGAGCTGAGCAGAGGGGGAGAATCACCTCCCTTGCCCTGCTGGCCACACTTCTCCTGCTGCAGCCCAGGCTCTGCTTGGCTTTCTGGGCTGCAAGTGCACATTGACAGCTCCTGCTGAGCTTCTCATCCCCCAGCACCCCCAAGTCCCTCTCCTCAGGGCTGCTCTCCAGCCAGTCCCTGCCCAGCCTGCATTTGTTCTTGGCATTGCCTGCACCCAGCTGCAGGACCCTGCGCTTGGTCTTGTTGAACCTCCTGAGGTTGGCTTGTGCCCAGCTCTGCAGCCTGTCCAGGTCCCTCTGGATGGATCCCTTCCCTCCAGCCTGTCTGCTGCACCACACAGCTTGGTGTCATCAGCAAACTTGCTGAGGGTGCACTCACTGACTTGGGCACTAGGTTGGTTGTCAGAGCTCACATTGCTGCTTTGCTGTGATGGGTGATGCTGGGTTGAAGCACTCCAGTTGCATTTACTCCTTCAGGTCCCTAAGAATCATAGAATTCTTTGGTTGGACCTTTAAGATCATCAAGTCCAACTGTTATCCTGACACTGCCAAGTCCATCACTAAACCAGGTCCCTCAGAACCACATCTACTCAGCTTTTAAATATCTCAAGGAATAGAGACTCCACCACTTCCCTGGGAAGTCTGTTCCAGGGCTTGACAGCCCTTTCAAAGAAGAAACTGTTTCTAAGGTCCAATCTAAAGCTTTCCTGGTGCAGCCTGAGGTGCAACTTTCTTCTTGTCCTATCACTTGCTACTTTCAGGTACTTAGAGTGAGATCTCTCCTGAGCCTCCAGGCTAAATAATCCCAGCACCTTTAGTCACTTGTGCTGTAGACACTTCATCAGCTTTGTTGCCCTTCTTTGGACATATTCCAGAACCTTAATGTCCCTCTTGTAGTGAGGGTTCCAAAACTGAAGCCTTTATTTGAGGTCCAGCCTCACCAGTGCTGACTGCAGGGGACAATACCTGCCCTAGTCCTGTTGGGGAAGTAATTGTCTTGATGTTTGGCTCCTTTCAGTGGTAGGACATTGTCCTGGTTTTGGAAGAAGAATGGCTGCCACTGGACTGTGGGCTGAACTGCATCATCTGGGTTAAATAAAAACTGTGCTCCAAAGAAGCACAAGTCCTGTTCCCATGAGAGAGCACAGGGAGATTTACAGCAGAAGACGAAGTAGCTCTGCAACACCCAAGGCCCAGAGCCACTCAGGGTTAACTTGCCTTCACTTCCATGAGTGCATTTGACTTCACTCAAAACCAAGAGCTGAAACACCTCCTGGAAACGGGCCAAGAAGGACTATTTTATCACAATCCCTTCTTGCCTGTCCCTGTAGAACTATAGGATTGCCAGGGGACGGAGGGAGAGCCGCCACATTTTCTCATCACTGATGAAAAGAGGAATTTATTTTAGCTGGGCACAAAAAAAAAAAAAAAAAAAGAAAACTTCTTTTTTCCCCCCTGTGGTAGCAATAAAATAAAAAATAAAAAGAGTTCTGAGGCATTTCCTCATTGACACTACAGCATCAAGCAAGCATCACTGAGGCTCCACGGGTTCATAACCTGACAGCGTTTGGCGTCACGCAGGTTCTGTGGATCTCTTCCAGGGATTTTTTTCTCTGCTACCACAAAGAGTCAGATCCTCAACCCAGCTGCAAGGAAGATGATGATGAAGGAGACTATTTCCTGACACAAAAAAAAGAAAAGGGTATGTTTTACACCTTTCTTGCTGGAACTTCACAGATCAACTAATTTCCCCCCACCAGGTTCTTGTGCAGGGCTGCTCATACATACCTCTGAGCAGCTGGTACTTAAGTAGCTGATCAATGTACACTCTGGTTACTTGAACTAATGTTTCTTTATGCATTGAGGGTCCCTAATATGTTGCATGTGGTTTCCATTTGGGGCTTTTTTGGGATCTTTTCCAGGAAGTTTCAGGTCATTACCTCAAACCGTCCTCAGCTGAAAAAGGATTGAGGTAATAACCCACAATATCCTGGAGGAGGGTTGAGGGGGGGAAAGAAAAATTTGGGTAATGCATTGAGGACAAGAGAATGAAAACTGCATGTAGGATAGATAGAAGGAATGTGGCCTTTGGCCCTCCAAAGGTGTCATAAAATGTGCTGTATTGAAGCAATATGTCAAAAATGCAAGATCCTGGGCAGGGAAAGCAAATTGCTCAACCCCAAAACCACTGGGACCACCACAAAGTGGTGAGCCTGATCCCCAGCCCCTGGTTGACTTTCACCTTGCAGAGCTGAATTGGTTAAGGGGAATTCACTGGAATAATGGCTGGCTTTTTAGGATGGAAGGGAAACAGAAAGCACTGTGTGCTGAGAAACCCCTTAAAAAGCTTCTGGCGTGATGCAGGTGGCTCAAAAAAGATCGGCACCAAAGGAAGGTCAGTTTTGAGTTCAGGTGTAACTTTTCCAGCTTCATTCTCCCCCTCAGCCAACACTTTACCACTATTCACTCCTTTTTCCTCTCCCAGCCTGAAAATTGCCTTGGCTACAGGAATAACCATTTACATCCACTTTGTGTTTTCTGGTCGGGAGCCAACCATCTACTGACCAAAACTAAGTGACCCCAGGCTTCAGCCAAAATTGTTCAGCACCTACAGCCCTTTTCAAAGAGGTGAGAAGACTGCCTCACAGGGCCTCAGGAAAGGAGGGAGTTATATTTATAGCCCCAACATAGGCAAATGATCTGGGGCTTTTCCAAAGTGTTGCCCACTGCCTGCTCCTCCCTGCTTTGTCTTGGGGGTTCTCAGCAGTTTTAATGACCAGCAGTGGGGGCCTCAGGTGCCCTGGGTTATTTTGTGAAGCTTTAACTCAGAAAAAAAGAAAAAAAAAGCAAAGTTCTGTCAGGTGAGATCTGAAATTAGCTGTTTGAAATGGTACAGAAAGAAACCTCTCTGAATGGAAAAGTCTTGGTGGCCTTCTGGGTGGAAAAGGCTGTGTCAAAGCAGCTTTGGAAGTGGCTTAAACTACTGATTTTGCCAGATGATGGCTGCAGGTATTCATTTATTACCTTATTTTCTTGTAATTAGCCTGAAGGAGTGAAAATGGTTCACTTAACTTCAAAGGACAGGGTCAGCTGGCTGGATGTGGAGGGATGTAATAGGAGTTGCTAAACTTTCCTCAATCCATCCACAGATGACATCCTCCAAGTGTTCAGCAAGGCATGAAAGTGACATCATGACAAGGTATAGAGGTGGGGAATGGTTTTTACCCTGCAGGTCTCAGATTTCCAAACCCAAGGTGATTCAGGGCAAGTACATCAGAAAACCTTCTGGGAACTTGTTTTCAGAAACATAGAACAGTTTGGGTCAGAAGAGACCTTTAAAGGTCCTCTAGTCCAACCCCCTGGCATTGATCAGGGACATCTTCAGCTTTATCAGGTTGCTCACAGTCCTGTCCAACCTCACCTGGCATCTACCACATCTCTGGGCAACTAGATCAGGTTGCTCAGAGCCACATGTCTCCACTTGCTCATCCTGGACTTCAGAAATGCTACAGGAGAGCAATAAGTTCACACAAAGAGATGAAAACAGCTAAAACCATTTCCTAGATTGAGTGCTGGACTTTCGAGACTTGAAAAAGAGAAAATAATATTTTGAGGGTGTGGGACAGTCTCTGTTTTGGAGCTAAAGGAGGGGTTTCTGTTGTGTGATAAAAAGGGGGAAAAAATCCTCTATCTATGCTCCCCCTCTGCTCTGCACCTGGAGTACTGCAACCAGGTCTGGAGCCTCTATTACAAGAAAGATCTGGAGGTGCTGGAAGGTGTCCAGAGAAGGGCCACCAGGATGAGCAGAGGGCTGGAGCTGCTCTTCTATGGAGACAGAGTGAAAGAGTTGGGGTTGTGCAGTCTGGAGAAGAGAAGGCTCGGAGGAAACCTTCTTGTGGCCTTCCAGGATCTGAAGGGGGCTCCAAGAAAGCTGGGGAGGGACTTTTTAGGCTCTCAGGGAGTGATAGGACTGGGGGAAATGGAGCAAAACTAGAAATGGTTAGATTGTGATTGGATGTTAGGAAGAAGTTCTTCACCACAAGGGTGGTGAGACACTGGAAGAGGTTGCCCAGGGAGGTGGTGGAAGCCTCATTCCTGAAGGTTTTGAAGGCCAGGCTGGATGTGGCTCTGAGCAACCTGACCTAGTGTGAGGTGTCCCTGGCCATGGCAGGGGGGGTTGGAACTGGCTGAGCCTTGAGGTCCCTTCCAACCTTGATAATTCTGTGATTCCATGATCTCTGGTTCTGGATCCTTTTAGCAATTGCAATCAAATCCACACTCTTTGGACTAATATCCAAAGCCAGAAATGTGCCCAATAGCCTGTAGATAGCCCAGTTTTAGATAAATAAAGAGTTTCAGATCACAGTGTAACTCCAGAAGGGGACTGTTAGCTCACCTTTGTCTGTTGACCACTTACCTGTCTATTCAGCCCAGTAATTTGTGTTTGACTGCAGCTTGTGCTGAGTAAAGGACACAAGAGAGAGCTTCCATATCTTTTGGTGTTTCAAAAGAGACCTTCCATGTGTTTTGATGTCTTCTCCCAGCACTGACTGCACTTTCTTCCACACATCATAGGATGCATCGGGTTGGAAGGGACCTCGAGAGGTCATTCAGTACAGCCCAGTGCAGTAAGCAGGAACACCTTTAACCAAATCAGGTTGCTCAGAGCCCCATCAAGCCTGACCTTGAATGTCTCACAGAATCCTTTTGGTTGAGAATCATAGATTCAGTCAGGGTTGGAAGGGACCACAAGGCTCAGCCAGTTCCAACCCCCCTGCCGTGGCCAGGGACACCTCACACTACAGCAGGCTGCCCAGAGCCTCAGAGAAAGACCTTGAAGATTGTCAGGTCCAACCATTATCTGATTCTATCAAGTCTGGTGTTAAACCATGTCCTTCAGCACCAGATTACTAACCATCCATGCTTTACAATCTTCATTTGTCTTGCCTTGTCTATGAGATCTGCTCACCACTAGCTTTTCTTTTTCTCCTCTACAAGATACCAGCCTCTCCACAACATCCTTTCAAGTAGTTTTAGAGAGCAATGAGGTCTCCCCTCACCCTCCTCTTTTCAAAACTAATCATCCCCAGCTCCTTCAGTTGCTCTTCATCACATTTATTCTCCAGGCCCTTCCCAGCTTCCTTGCCCTCCTCTGCCCTGGCTCCAGCACCTCCACATCTCTCTTGCATTCAGGTGCCCCAAACTGGACACAACACTCCAGGTGTGGCCTCCCCAGAGCTGAGTGCCAGGGGACAATCCCCTCCCTGCTCCTGCTGGACACAGCATTTCTAATGCAAGCCAGGATTTGTTGGGATTTGGTTTAATGGCCATGGTGGTGGTAGGTGGATGCTTGGACTTGATGATCTTGTAGGTCTCTTCCAAACAAAACAATTCTATGATTTTGTGTGGCCAGAGACATTTGTGCCTATATCTCTGCATGTCCATTTTTACTCTGTACATCTGTGTGTGTGCTGCATGTGGGGATGATGAGCACAGTTGAGGAGGGAGTTGTAACAGTCTCATCCCTGTTGGACTACCAGATCCAGCAGCTCTTACCCTGAGCTGATATGGTTATGCTCATGGCTGAATCAAGACTGAAAAGAGGTGACCTTCAAGAGCAAAGCACCATGTTGGGTGAGGCATCTGCTAAATGTTCTTGCTCTTGTGTAATGGAAAGTTAGAGCCAGGAGGATGCTTAGGGGACTTGAGCATCTCCCCTGTGAAGAGAGACTGAGAGGCCTGGGGCTGTTTAGTGTGGAGAAGAGAAGGCTGAGAGGGGATCTGATCAATTTCTTTCAGTATCTGAGGGGTGGGTGTCAAGGGGAGGGGGCCAGGCTCTTTTGGGTGCTGCACAGTGACAGGACAAGGAACAATGGGTTCAAACTTGAACAGAGAAGATTTCAGCTCGACAGGAGGAGGAACTTATTTACAGTGAGGGTGAGAGATCACTGGAACAGGCTGCTCAGTGGGGTTGTGGAGTCTCCTTCTCTGGAGACTTTCCAAACCCACCTGGATGCATTCCTGTGCAGACTCCCCTGGGTGATGCTGCTCCAGCAGGGGGGTTGGACCTGATGATCTCTGGAGGTCCCTTCCAACCTCTGGTATACTGTGCTAATGCGTTAGGCACCAGTGAGTGCATCCCACCTGTCCACCCTACCCCAGATCTGTTACTGGGCTTTATAGTGTCTGTGGAGCTGGTTCTGGAAGGCTCTGAGTTCAACAGGCTGCAGATCAGCTCAGGTTTGCAAAACATCCTCATGCTTGAGTCCTAACAAGAACTTCAGGCCAGTGCAGCAGTATGAATATTTAATGGTACAGATAGCTTCTGCCAGCTCCTGTCACAGCACAGAGGCTCAAAATGTTTACAGCAGAAAGTGTGTTCATCTTGTAGCAGGCTCTGCTTGATGGAAGTGGACAGGACATTCATGTTGAAGCTTAATTTATTGTTTGCCATCTACTTGGACTGAAGGAACTACCAAACTGCCAAAAAAAAAAAAAAAAGGTGTTTTCTGGCCTCTTTGTAGTCTCCTCTGAGACTGTAGCTGTTAAAGAAAGTGGCACTCAGATGACAGGAAGTGTAAGAGAAGGCTGAAAGCTGAATGGCTTCAATCAATTGAAAAGCCAGGAGTGAGCAAGAGGGGCTGCTGATTGCTAGCAAGGGTGTGGGGAAGCAGGAGCAGTTGTGCATGGTGCCACTTGGGTAGCAGCCAAGGCCTGAAGCTGTAGATAAGAGCAAAAGGAAAGATCTGAAACCAAACTGTCTCAGACAAGGAAGAGTCACAACAGTGCTGGATTCACAAGGCATGGGAGGAATGGAGTGTTGGAAGAAGCAACTGCAAATGTTCTTGACCTCTGCTCAGCTGACTTGGATGGAGGGAACTCGAAATGCCCAGAGGAATTGTGATTGCGATCTTGGAATGCATGGAGCATTTCACTGCAGAGAGCTAGAAATGCTTGGGAGAGTTTGCAGCTTAGATACCTTGCTGTTAAGCCTCTGCAGGGTTAAAGGGCAGCACAGGCCAAGGTGGGGCCTGAAAGAAGGTGAAGATTAGCATAGGAAGACTAATTTGGAGGTCTCTGGGAAGCAGCAGAAGCAAGTTCAAAGGATAGTTCAATAACACACACAAAGAGCTGCACCAGAGGGAAGAGCAGGAACACATGAAGAAGGAAATAATCCTGTGCTGCACACACCACTAAGGGAAACATGTTGCTGAAGAACATTTTCAGAGGAGCGGGGGCAGATGGATAGGTCCTCTCAGTGTGAGGGGATCTTGAGTTGGCTTCAGGTGTCTCCTTACAAAGGTCTGAGCTCAGGAAGGAAAGGCAGCAGAATGATACTCCTCAAAAGCCATGTACTGAGGGGATTCCAGAGAGCCTGGTTTTCAGGATCATGACTCTGGAAAGCCTCATGGCTCCCTCTTGCTTTTACACAAGCTGTTAGATGTCATCAGGTGATTTCTTGTTGATGCACAAAAAGCCCTGGCTTGCTCTCAGCACATCAGGTTCAGGCACTAATGCCTGAAGAATCTGTGGCCCTTCAACTGCTTGTCTACAGCTACCTGAAAGGAGGTTGTAGAGAGGTTGGTGCTGGTCTCTTCTCCCAGTGTGGCAGTTTAGGCTGGGTGCCCCCTGTCACTGCTGCATGAGATACACCTCTGGTGTCCTGGGTGCCCACCCAATAAGGGGGGACACAGGAAACGACGTATTTCGACCCATAAATCCTGCACCCTATAAAGCCATCTGCAGAGGCATTCTCTTCCTCTTTCTTCCCTCTGCTCCCATGGGAGATGTCCTCTCTTATCAGGTAATGCTGGGGGAGAATGGAGGGGGGGTGGCAGTCTCAGACCTGTCCAGCCTGAGACTTGCCTATCAGCGGGAGTGGGAAGAAAGAGCCCTGGGGGTTTTGGGTAGACCCTCAGGTGGGAAGAAGGGAAGGATTGGGAAGCCTCTGGGTACTATGTAAGGGACACTGTATGCTTTAGGATGTTCTTTGCCACTATGCTGTGTAGTTTTTTCTGTATTTTCACCAATCAATGTTTTTTCCATTTAAACTTTCCATCACTTTCCAATCCATTTGTGTGAGTCTCATTCTTTTGTCCCTTTCGGGGCAAGAGATGTTCTGGCTGGCCTCAAACCAGGTAATTAGTGATGGAACAAGAGGGAATGGCCTCAAGCTGTGACTGGGGAGATTTAGACTGGACAGTAGGAAACATTTTTTCCCAGCAAGAGTGGTGAGGCACTGGAATGTGCTCTGCAGGGAGGTGGTGGAGTCCCCAGGCCTGGATGTGTTTCAGGGTGGTTTGGATGTGGTGCTTGAGGTTATGGTTTCAGGGTGAGCCTTGTAGAGTAGGGTTGTGGGTTGGACTTGGTGATCCTGGGGGTCTTCTGCAACCTGAATGATTCTGTGATCCTAGGCACTCAGTAGCTGTCCCCAGTCCCAGAGCTGGCTCATGCACAGAATTATGTATGGTTGGTGGCCCAGACCCATGGCCTTACCAGCAAGTGACTACCAGACCTGAGTGTCTGCCCTCAGGAATCTAGGCAGGGATTCTCAATTTCCTCTAGTAATCAACTTGCAGATGTCTTGTTCTCTCCAGCATCTGGCCCAGCACTATGACCACTCCAATACTTGGCTCCTAAGCCTCTCATACCTTTCTCCACCTTTGGTCTTTCCCTTAAACCCCAAAGCAGTTTCTCCTTGGTAGCTCATGCACCCCATACACTGTAGGCAACAACCTCACTCAGTCTGCAAGGATACCCTGGGTCTCCTCTCTTGGGGATTTCACATCAGGACTATGATTTTCCCAGCAGAAATATGGGCTGGTTTTCCTCCTTTAATAGTCCTAGAAGTCAGAACCAGGGTTGCTCTGACAGGAGTCTTCAGGTTCCTTCACCTGTGATGGTTCATCTGCTCCTCTGAGCTTACAAAGACAAACTTTTAATGGGAGGTAGTGGAGTCCCCATCCCTGGAGACTCCATCCCTGGAGACATTCAAGATCAGGCTTAATGGGGCCCTGAGCAACCTGATCTAGTTGAGGATGTCCCTCCTTACTTCAGGAAGAGGTTGATGTAGATGACCTCTAAAGGTTCCTTCCAACCCAGTTCTATGATTCTAGTTGCACAGCCCAATAAAAATAAATTTGAGAGACATGTGGATCAATGGTAGACCATGCAGAGGTTCATAGAATAGAATCATAGAATCACAGAATCATAGAATCAGTCAGGGTTGGAAGGGACCACAAGGATCATCCAGTCCCAACCCCCCTGCCATGCCCAGGGACACCTCACACTACAGCAGGCTGGCCAGAGCCTCATCCAGCCTGGCTGCAAACACCTCCAGGGATGGAGCCTCAACCACCTCCCTGGACAACCCATCATGAGGATGGACAGACAGCAGGAAAAACCTAGCTATGTGGGACATTTTAAGACAAGTAAGACTTCAGGGTAGTCCTTTGGAAGCAAGCAAAGCTCTGGGTACAATTTGGAACCAACCCTCTCCTCACACCCACTGCCAGCAGAGCCAATCACCATTGCATGTCTGGCAGTTGCCTTCACACAAATGAGGATTATGCACATAAAACAAACTGAGTCAGTGCTCATGGAATCATTAAGGTTGGGAAAGACCTCCAAGATCATCTTGTCCAACTGATCCTCACTGTTGATAAAACTCCCAAAGAAAGAAAGCAACAAAACAAGGGAAAGAATTGCCTGGAACATCTAAAATGCAGGAGCTTAGTGTTCTCTTGAAACTAACAGTTCCAGCCTTGGAAAAATCCAACAGAAAGAGGAAAAAAAATCCTCTAACCTTTGCAAAAAAAAAAAAAAAAAAAAAAAAAACCTAAAAAAATGTTCCCTTTTGCCAGTAAAAGCCATTCCTTTGCAACACCATTTGGAGAATTTGCCTCTCCATCTTGTTCATCTCTCACCTCATAGGCTTCAGATTTTTTTTGTGTTTTCATCACTGGTCTGTATATAAGAAAATGAGTGGGGGAAGAAAAAAGGAGGCACAGCTTTTGGCAGGCATCCCTGTCTGGAATGAATATAAAACTTTGTTTTATTTCAGTGATCTGGTCATGTATGTGAGTGAGAGAGAGAGAGAGAAGGGAAACAAATAAAGATAATTTTGGTTGGTTTTGTTTTTGGGTTTGGTTTTCTTTTTTTTTTTAACTGAGTGTGAAAGAAATTCCCCAGAGAGACAAATCAAGAACTTTTTTCTTTTTTTTCTTGCTAATAACACATGTTCTGGCATGAGCTTTGCACGTTGTTAAACCACCTTGTTGAAACCAATGAATTTAGTTGGTGTTGGGTTGGGTTTGTTTGGGGTTTTTTGTTTTCACAGAATCCTAGAATCAGTCAGGGTTGGAAGGGACCACAAGGCTCAGCCAGTTCCAACCCCCCTGCCATGGCCAGGGACACCTCACACTACAGCAGGCTGCCCAGAGCCTCATCCAGCCTGGCTGCAAACACCTCCAGGGATGGAGCCTCAACCACCTCCCTGCACAACCCATTCCAGGCTCTCACCACTCTCATGGGGAAGAACTTCTTCCTCACCTCCAGTCTGAATCTCCCCACTTCCAGCTTTATTCCATTCCCCCTAGTCCCTGCCCATGGCAGAGGTTTGGAACTGGATGATCCCTGAGGTTCCTTCCAACCTTGTCAATTCTATGGTTCTATGATTCTATGATATTAGTCTTTTAAAATGTAGTCTTTGAAGAGGACATCCTGGAGAATAGTAGACTGAGAGGGGATCTCCTCAGTCCTTATCAAGGCAGAGGCTGAGAGGAT
>NC_072010.1:1660449-1724449 GCF_027791375.1 Indicator indicator | reverse complement strand
TGTGACTCTGTGACTCTGTGATTCTGTGCCTCTGACTCTGTGACTCTGTGACTCCGTGACTGTGACTCTGTGACTCTGTGACTCTGTGACTCTGTGACTCTGTGATTCTGTGACTCTGTGACTCTGTGACTCTGTGATTCTGTGACTCTGTGACTCTGTGACTCTGTGACTCTGTGACTCTGTGATTCTGTGACTCTGTGACTCTGTGACTCTGTGCCTCTGATTCTGTGACTCTGTGACTCTGTGACTCTGTGACTCTGTGACTCTGTGACTGTGACTCTGTGACTCTGTGACTCTGTGACTCTGTGCCTCTGATTCTGTGACTCTGTGACTCTGTGACTCTGTGATTCTGTGACTCTGTGACTCTGTGATTCTGTGACTCTGTGACTCTGTGACTCTGACTCTGTGATTCTGTGACTCTGTGACTCTGTGACTCTGTGACTGTGACTCTGTGACTCTGTGACTGTGACTCTGTGACTCTGTGATTCTGTGCCTCTGATTCTGTGACTCTGTGATTCTGTGACTCTGTGACTCTGTGACTCTGTGACTGTGACTCTGTGACTGTGGGACTGTGACTCTGTGACTCTGTGATTCTGTGACTCTGTGACTCTGTGACTCTGTGACTCTGTGATTCTGTGATTCTGTGACTCTGTGACTGTGATTCTGTGACTCTGTGACTCTGTGACTCTGAGATTCTGTGATTCTGTGACTCTGTGACTCTGTGATTCTGTGATTCTGTGACTCTGTGACTCTGTGACTCTGAGATTCTGTGATTCTGTGACTCTGTGACTCTGTGACTCTGTGACTGTGATTCTGTGACTCTGTGACTCTGTGACTCTGAGATTCTGTGACTCTGTGACTCTGTGACTCTGTGACTCTGTGACTCTGTGACTGTGATTCTGTGACTCTGTGACTCTGTGACTCTGTGATTCTGTGACTCTGTGACTCTGTGACTCTGTGACTGTGACTCTGTGACTCTGTGACTCTGTGACTCTGTGATTCTGTGATTCTGTGACTCTGTGACTCTGTGACTCTGTGACTCTGTGACTCTGTGACTCTGTGACTCTGTGACTCTGTGATTCTGTGACTCTGTGACTCTGTGACTCTGTGACTCTGTGATTCTGTGATTCTGTGACTCTGTGACTGTGATTCTGTGACTCTGTGATTCTGTGACTCTGTGATTCTGTGATTCTGTGACTCTGTGACTCTATGACTCTGTGACTCTGTGATTCTGTGCCTCTGATTCTGTGACTCTGTGATTCTGTGACTCTGTGATTCTGTGACTCTGTGACTGTGATTCTGTGACTCTGTGATTCTGTGATTCTGTGACTCGGATTCTGTGACTCTGTGACTCTGAGATTCTGTGAAAACAAAACTGAACACAAAGCAGATGCTGATCATAACTGAGTTCCCCCAGACAATATTAGCTCATCTCACAGCCAGCTGCTTTTCTTTGCTGGTGATGCTGTTCTTCTCTTTCCTTTCTTTTCCTGTAGATCCATAACCATGCCATAGAATCACAGAATTGTTAGGGTTGGAAAGGACCTCAGGGACCTCACACTACATCAGGTTGCTCAGAGCCACATGCAGCCTGGCCTTCAAAACCTCCAGGGATGAGGCTTCCACCACCTCCCAGAGCAACCTGTTCCAGTGTCTCACCACCCTCATGGTGAAGAACTTCTTCTTAACATCCAATCTGAATCTACCCATTTCTATTTTTGTTCCATTCCCCCCTAGTCCTATCATTGCCTGACACTCTGTCTTGTCCCTGTTTTCTCTTAGATGAAAGCCAGTTACCTGGTTTTAGACAAACAATAGGTATTTCCATCCTCACCTTGCCCCTTTCCTGCTTCTTGCATGTAGAGGTCCTCCTGCAGGTTGGCTGCTGCAATTTCACAGAATCACACAAGCAGAGAATGGAAGGAGCTGGAAGGGACCCCTGGAGCTCATCTAGTCCCACCCCACTGCAAACACAGGTTCAACTAGATCAGGTTGCACAGGATAGTGTCCAGGCAGGTTTTGAATCTCTCCAGAGAAGGAGACTCCACAACCTCTCTGGGCAGCCTGCTCCAGTGGTCTGTCACCTTCTGATCTCCTTACAGCACTGTGGCATTGACACCCTTACACCAGTATCTGAAGGGGGCTACAAAAAAGCTGGGGAGGGACTTTGTAGGATCTCAGGTAGTGACAGGATTGGGGGGAATGGAATAAAGCTGGAAGTGGGGAGATTCAGGCTGGAGGTGAGGAAGAAGTTCTTCCCCATGAGAGTGGTGAGAGCCTGGAATGGGTTGTGCAGGGAGGTGGTTGAGGCTCCATCCCTGGAGGTGTTTGCAGCCAGGCTGGATGAGGCTCTGGCCAGCCTGCTGTAGTGTGAGGTGTCCCTGGCCATGGCAGGGGGGTTGGAACTGGATGATCCTTGTGGTCCCTTCCAACCCTGACTGATTTTAGGATTCTATGATTCTATGATTCCACTAACACAACCAGCACCAGAAAAATGAACAGGTGTCTGAAGGAGAGCAGTGCAGAACTTTAGACACCCATGCAGCAAATATAGGAGAAATTTGGGCTCTTAGCAGTGACTTAACATCTTTCACAGAGTCACAGCATTAACTCAGTTGGAAAAGACCTCTGAGATCATCAAGTCCAACCTACTACGAATTTATTTATTTATTATCTTTAAGGTGCATTTGGCAAGGTTTTTTAAGCCTACTTATCTGTGTGCCTGAACTCTGTCTTTCTTCCTCCCTTCATGTCTCCCAGGCATTGGTAGCACCTCATAAACATCTCACACCCCCAGGAGTTTTCTTTTCATGCAGCAGAACACGTGGAAGACACGTGTGACCTCACACCTCCACTTCTGCTCGGATGCAGTCATAGAATCACAGCATCACAGGATGTCAGGGATTGGAAGGGACCTCCAGAGATCATTGAGTCCAAGCCCTCTGCCAGAACAGGGACATAGAATCTAGCACAAGTTGCACAGGAGTGCATCCAGATGGGTCTGGAAAGTCCCCAGAGAAGGAGACTCCACAACCCCTCTGGGCAGCCTGCTCCAGTGCTCTGTCACCCTCCCAGTGAAGTTCCTCCTCATCTTGAGGTGGAAGCTCCTGTGCTGTAGTTTATATCCATTGCCCCTTGTCCTATCCCAGGGTGCAAGTGAGCAGAGCCTGTCCCCTCCCTCCTGACCCCCAGCCCTCAGATATTTATAAACATTTATTAAATCCCCTCTCAGTCTTCTCTTTTCCAGACTGAACAGCCCCAGGGCTCTCAGCTCATAGGGCAGTGCTCCAGTCCCTTCATCATCCTGGTAGTCCTCTGTTGGACTCTCTCCAGCAGATCCCTGTCCCTCTTCAACTGGGGAGCCCAGAACTGGATGCAATATTCCAGGTGTGGCCTCACCAGGGCAGAGTAGAGGGAGAGGAGACCCTCCCTGGATCTGCTGGACACACTCCTTTTTGAAGGTTTTCTGCAGCCTAGAGCAGGCTGCAGGACAGCAGGTAATGAAGTCCACCAGACATACCACCTCAAAAGAAACTCACCTGGCACTGGAACAGCTTAGCCAGGGAGGTTGGGGATGCCTCCTTCCTGGGGGTGTTCAAGGTCAGGTTGGATGAGGCCTTGAGCAGCCTGGGCTAGTGGAAGGTGTCCCAGCCCATGCAGAGAGGGTTGGAACTCGATGATCTTTAAGATCCCTTCCAAGCCACACCTATGATTCTCTGATCTTTCTGTCTTGCCCACCTAAGTTTATGGGCTCTGGTCTCTTGGTAGCAGCCAGGGAGATGCTAGGAGATTCCTAGATGAAGTTTAGCAGCTGGTAACCCATTACCAAGGTCTAAAGTGTCTCCAGGCATCTCAGATCTTGTATCTTGCCTGCATGCTTTCAAGTAGGACCTGATTTGAAGCTGTGGTACCCTTATGGTGCCCAGCAACAGGACACAGGGCAATGGGCACAGACTGGAGCACAGGAAGCTTTACCCAAACACAAGGAAAATCTTTCCTTTGAAGGTGCTGGATCACTGGACAAGGCTGCCCAAAGAGGTTGTGGAGTGTCCTTTTATGAAGAATTTTAAAACCCACCTGGACACAATCCTATGCAGCTTGCTCTGGGTGACCCTGCTCTGGCAAGGGGGTCGGGGTAGATGATCTCTAGAGGTCCCTTCCAATCCTCACCATTCTGGATCTTCTAATACAAAGAGGGAGATGAATCTCTTTGTTCTCCCCAAACAGTGAGATCTCTGGGATTTAGGGCATCTTTGGGAGCTCTGGAGTTCTGGCTGAAGTCCATGTACTCTTCCATGGAGCACCCTACCCATGTAACTCTAGGACAGTGTCACAGAAGAGCAGAGGACATTTCAGAACCCATGGACATTGCATTTTACCATCTTGCTTGTATAGAGAGATGATAGAGACCAGGGTTAAAAGCTGGAGCTGAAAAAGTTCCATTTCATCAACAAATTGCTAACTAATAACAATTTGGAGGGAATGGAAGGAGATGTTTCCAGACAGAGCTTCATGCAGGGAAACTGAGGCTCGAGACAGCCCCATGTGAGGAGCAGGGCAGGTGCCCTTCTGTCAATATTAACAGCTGATGAATTTATTGCATGCTGAGATATTCCACTTGACTTTTGACTTCCCTTTGCCTTATCTGCAAACTCAGTGTCTGCCAAAGGGGCATTTCTGTCTCACAGGGTCACATCTTAGAGGTCATGGCCAGAGGTGTTGACTGAAAAGACACAGCCTGAGGTTGGTGCCTGGAGGTTATCTGATGCTGACACCACCCAGCCAAGGCTTGTGCTCAAAACTCCACCTTCAGCTACCAGACCTTTGCACTTTCACAAAGTTACTGATGACTTTCCATGCTTGCAATTGATTTGCTCCAAACAAGGATAAATGATAGAAGGAATGAAGGTCATCCCAGATATGAATGGCCCTGAGTCTGCTTCCACAAGTGCTGAATTCCACCAGGAATGAAAACATGCAGAGGCCAACTGGTGAAAAGTGAAAAGCTCCCTGGAGGACCCTTCCTGCCTGCCAAAGTTTCCTTCTTTGCCTTGTTTCTGTCATTAAAGGTGCAGTATCACTGCACACTTGGTCTCCCATAGCTGAGCCTTTCCTGCAGAGCCACATTAAGCTGCTCTTGGAGACTCCATCCCACTGTTGTTTTTTTAGCTCTCCTTTCTTGGGCTGTAACAAAGAGGAGAGGTGTAGGGGGGGAAGGTTTCCCACCAAAATAACCTCTGTCGAGTACATTTCAGATGGAACTTTGCTGACCCAAATCAGGGCTGAAGGATGTCCCTGATGAGTGGAGGGAGGGGTTGGACTAGATGACCTTCAGAGGTCCCTTCCAACCCAGACCATTCTATGAGTCTATGATTCTAATGTTGAAGTCTATGATTCTATGATTCTATGATTCTATGATTCTATGATTCTATGATTCTATGATTCTATGATTCTCTGCTCTTAGAGGCCTTTTCCAGCCCATATCATAGAAGATTCTAATGTTGGCTGCCAGTCACCAGTGGTGTCCCCCAGGGATCAGTGCTGGGCCCCATCCTGTTCAATATCTTTATTGATGATGTGGATGAAGGAATTGAGTCCATCATCAGGAAGTTTGCAGATGACACCAAGTTGGGAGCAGGTGTTGATCTGTTGGAGGGTAGAAGGGCCCTGCAGAGGCACCTGGCCAGGCTGGCTGGGTGGGCAGAGGCCAATGGGATGAGATTGAACAAGGCTGAGTGCAGGGTTCTACACTTGGGCCACAACAACCCCAAGCAGTGCTACAGGCTGGGGACAGAGTGGCTGAGAGCAGCCAGGCAGAGAGGGACCTGGGGGTGCTGGTTGAGAGTAGCTGAACAGGAGCCAGCAGTGTGCCCAGGAGAGCCAATGGCATCCTGGCCTGGATCAGGAATAGTGTGGCCAGCAGGACAAGGGAGGTTCTTCTTCCCCTGTACTCAGCTCTGCTCAGGCCACACCTTGAGTGCTGTGTCCAGTTCTGGGCTCCTCAATTCAAGAGAGAGGTTGAGCTGCTGGAAGGTGTCCAGAGAAGGGCAACAAAGCTGGGGAGGGGTCTGGAACACAAACCCTATGGGGAGAGGCTGAGGGAGCTGGGGGTGTTTAGCCTGGAGAAGAGGAGGCTCAGGGCAGACCTCATTGCTGTCTACAACTGCCTGAAGGGAGGTTGTAGCCAGGTGGGGGTTGGGCTCTTCTCCCAGGCAACCAGCAGCAGAAGGAGGGGACACAGTCTCAAGCTGTGCCATGGGAGGTCTAGGCTGGATGTTAGGAGGAAGTTCTTCACAGAGAGAGAGATTTGCCATTGGAATGTGCTGCCCAGGGAGGTGGTGGAGTCACCCTCCCTGGAGATGTTCAAGAGAAGCCTGGATGAGGCACTTGGTGCCATGGTCTGGTTGATTATATGGTGTTGGGTGATAGGTTGGACTTCATGATCTTGAAGGTCTTTTCCATCTTGGTTAATTCTGTCATTCTGTGTTGATACTTTGCCTTGATGATCTTAGAGGTCTTTTCCAACCTTAATGATTCTATGAATCTATGAATCTATGCTTCTAAGTTTCTCTTTGAACTCTATATGACCAAATTGCACAAGTACCAGGAGGGCCAAAGCAAGCAACCAGCCAGGACCACTGATTGATGAGGGCAAATTCAGTTGCACCTTAGCTATGCCTTGTTGATATGGAAATGTGATACATGAGAACCATCCATGAGTGCTCACAAAGGGTTAAAAGGGACCAAATGATTCCCTCCCCTGCACAGAATACTTCATTCTTTAATTCCATCATGACAGGAGAAGTGACATAAGCCTATTATTTGATTGGAAGATCCTGTTCCCTTCTATACCAGATCCATTTGCTCCAGCATGATGGACTATGGGTTTCTATGCTCCTCTTTGCACCTGGATTGCTCTTCCATTGGTACTTTGCAGCCTTTAATTTAGCCAAGGTTTGGAACTTTCCACAGGCCAATCAAGTAGGGGAAAAAAAGAAAAAGAAAAAATCAAACCAAACCAACCAAAAAACCCAACAACAAAAAAAAAAAGAGGTTTTAAAGTAGATACTTCCTAGATTACAACTGCAGCACACAAGAAATACTAAATGTTTAAAAGGGAATATTCCCTGTGTCACTTTGCAGGGCTTGCTTCATGTTTTTCAGCCCACAAGGGAAAACAGGATGATGATCACCACCAGTTTTCTGCTGGGCTGGTTTCCAGCTGCTTTCACCTTCATTTACTTTCAATTTCCTTGTTGTTTGCTCCTTGTGGCTTAGTGAGGTCACAGATACAAGCCCTGAAATTGCAAATAGTGAAGAAAGAACTGCTGACCACAGAACCACAGAATGGTGGGGGGTTAGAAAGGACCTCTGGAGATCATCAAGTCAGGGTCACCTGGAGCAGGTTGCCCAGGATTGTGTCCAGGAGGTTTTTGAAAGTCTCCAGAGAAGGAGACTCCACAACCTCTCTGGGCAGTGAAGATGGTTTTCTTCATGTTTAGGTGGAGCTTCCTGTGTTCCACTTTATACCCACTGCCCCTTGTCCTGTCACTGGGCACCACTGCAAAGAGTCTGTCCCCATCCTCTGCACCCCTGCCCTTTATCTCTTGCTGAGCATTGAGAAGATGTCCTCTCAGTCTTCTCTTCTCTAGGCCAAACAGCCCACAGGACTCTCAGCCTATCCTCACCACAGAAATGCTCCTTTCCCCTCACCACCTCTGTAGCACTCTGCTGGGATCTCTCCAGTGGTCTCTCTGGAACTGGGCACCCCAGAAGTGGATGCAGTACTCTGAATGTGATCTCATTAGGGCAGAGCAGAGGGGAAGGAGAACCTCCTTTGACCTGCTGGCCACACTCTTCTTGATGCACCCCAGGACCACCATTGGGCTTTTTTGGCCACCAAGGACACGTTGCTAGTGGAAAGATGCCATAACCTTCTGTAAACCTCTATGACATTAAGAAATCCCACATCCAGCAAGCCTGTGATGATTCATAACCATCACTCCCCCCCTTTGCCCCACTGCCCCCCACAATTTGCAGAAGCCCCAGCAGTCATTAGTCACTGCACAGCTGGATAAACTCAGGGATCAGACAGGCTTTTCCTATTTCTAATGGGAATCCTGCCTGAACTCTGGCCTGCCTGGGTAGCCCTGGGAGAAATTAGCTGATTAAAAATGTCCCAGGGGGAGCTGCAAATGGGAAGAGTTTTATTATTCTGCAGTGCAATTGGCAGTGCACGAGAGTTCATGAAGGCATCTTCTTCCTCCCATTCATTGTCTGTCCCAGGGATTTGCATACCCTGAGCTGAGAGGAGTGGTGTTTCTCCAGCCAGTGTCCCCAGGCTGGGCTAACACAAAGTACTTTCTGGTTTTCATAGAATCAGAGAATCAACCAGGTTGGAGAAGACCTCCAAGCTCATCCAGTCCAACCCAGCACCCAGCCCTAAGCAATCAACCAGACCATGGCACTAAGTGCCTCATCCAGGCTTCTCTTGAACATCTCCAGGGATGGTGACTCCACCACCTCCCTGGGTAGCACATTCCAATGGCAAATCTCTCTCTCTGTGAAGAACTTCCTCCTAACATCCAGCCTAAACCTCCCCTGGCACAGCTTGAGACTGTGTCCTCTTGTTCTGCTGCTGCTTGCCTGGGAGAAGAGCCCAACCCCTACCTGGCTACAACCTCCCTTCAGGGAGTTGTAGACAGCAATGAGGTCTGCCCTGAGCCTCCTCTTCTCCAGGCTAAACAACCCCAGCTCTAAGACAGTATTTGTCCTAAAACAGTGACTGAAGGAGCTGGGGATGGTTAGTTTGGAAAAAAGGAGGTTGAGGGGAGACTTCATTGCTCTCTATAACTACCTGAAAAGACATTGTGGAGAGGTTGGTGCTGGTCTCTGCTCACAGGTAATTAGTGATAGAATAAGAGGGAATGGCCTCAAGCTGTGACTGGGGAGGTTTAGACTGGACAGTAGGAAACATTTTTTCATGGCAAGAGTGGTCAGGCACTGGAATGTGGTGGGCAGGGAGGTGGTGGAGTCCCCAAGCCTGGCTGTGTTTCAAGGTGGTTTGGATGTGGTGCTTGGGACACTTGTTTAGGGGTGAGCCTTGTAGAGTAGGGTTGTGGGCTGGACTTGGTGATCCTGAGGCTCTTTTCCAACCTGACTATTTCTGTGATTCTGTGCTCCTGTGTTCCTTCTGCCTCTGAGCACAGTGTGTTTGCTTTCACATGTGCTGCCTCTCTCTGCTCAGTGTTGTGGTTTTGTTGGTTTTTTTTTTTTCCTTTCAGCACAAAGAATGCACTCAGCTCCTAAAATAGCAGAGCTAAGATCTGGCAGGCTTCAGCAGCAAGCCCCTTCACTGTCACTCCAGGGGAATTCATCCTGGTGACATCCATCTTACTTGGCTTTCCAGCCCCGTGCCTGCAGACATCTCCATCTGAGCTGCACACCCTCTGCTCCCCAGAGGTTAGAGTCAAGAGAGGAAAACACTTCTGAGGTGCAATCCATCTCAGCCTCCTGGAGACATTTCTATTAGGTCAGAACTATGCTCTGTTTCTCTTCACTGACTATAAAGGGAGCCTAGGGGCTTACATGGAGGACTCTTTTGTGTAGATGCCTGTGTTAGGTGTGATTAATTGTCCAGTAAGTTGTTGTTTGGGGTTGTGTGGGGGTGTGTTTGTGTGTGTGGAAATCAGGAACCCAGTTTTAGGTCAGACCTTTGATTTTGGAGCATTAGCTGCAAATTTGTTTCTTTTGTTCCCTCCCACCACTCTGTTCTAGCAGCTGCAGAAGGGCTCTGATAAAACTTAATCAACACACTAGAGTTTGGATAAACTATGGTGGTATCAGAACCTCTTGACATCTGCTTTGGAAATTCATCCTTGGAATTTTTCCCCATCCATGGATAAATTAAAAGTCAGGTTGTATGAGGCTCTGACAATTTGATCTAGATGAAGATCATAGAATTGTCAGGGTTGGAAGGGACCTCAAGGACCACCCAGTTCCAACCCCCCTGCCATGGCCAGGGACACCTCACACTACATCAGGCTGGCCAGAGCCTCATCCAGCCTGGCTGCAAACACCTCCAGGGATGGAGCCTCAACCACCTCCCTGCACAACCCATTCCAGGCTCTCACCACTCTCATGGGGAAGAACTTCTTCCTCACCTCCAGTCTGAATCTCCCCACTTCCAGCTTTATTCCATTCCCCCCAGTCCTGTCACTCCCTGAGATCCTAAAAAGTCCCTCTCCAGCTTTCTTGGAGCCCCCTTCAGATCCTGGAAGGCCACAAGAAGGTCACCTTAGAGCCTTCTCTCCTCCAGACTGAACAGCCCCAACTCTCTCAGTCTGTCCTCATAGGAGAGCAGCTCCAGCCCTCTGCTCATCCTGGTGGCCCTTCTCTGGACACCTTCCAGCATATACATATCCCTCTTGGAACAGAGGCTCCAGAACTGGATGCAGTACTCCAGGTGGGGTCTCAGCAGAGCAGAGCAGAGGGGGAGAATCACCTCCCTTGCCCTGCTGGCCACACTTCTCCTGCTGCAGCCCAGGCTCTGCTTGGCTTTCTGGGCTGCAAGTGCACATTGACAGCTCCTGCTGAGCTTCTCATTCCCCAGCACCCCCAAGTCCCTCTCCTCAGGGCTGCTCTCCAGCCACTCCCTGCCCAGCCTACATTTGTGCTTGGCATTGCCTCCACCCAGCTGCAGGACCCTGCCCTTGGTCTTGTTGACCCTCCTGAGGTTGGCTTGTGCCCAGCTCTGCAGCCTGTCCAGGTCCCTCTGGATGGATCCCTTCCCTCCAGCCTGTCCAGGTCCCTCTGGATGGATCCCTTCCCTCCAGCCTGTCTGCTGCACCACACAGCTTGGTGTCTTCAGCAAACTTGCTGAGGCTGCACTCAATGCCACTCTCCATGGCACCCACAAAGATGTTGAACAAGACTGGTTCCAGGTCTGATCCCTGAGGGATCCCCCACTGGGACATGGAGCCATTGACAGCCACTCTTTGGATATGGCCATCAAGGCAGTTCTTTACCCACTGAATGGTCCATCCATCAAACCCAGACTGTACCAGCTTGGAGACCAGGATGTGGTGCAGGACACCTTGCACTACATCAGGTTGCTCAGAGCCACATCCAGTCTGGCCTTAAAAACTTCCAGGGATGTCCCTGTTGACTTCAGTGAGGTTGAACTAGACCCTTAAAGGTCCCTTCCAACAAAAACTGTTCTTTGTCTGTGATTCCATGACTCACATCAAGTGTCACAGCCCTGGTGGTCAGGGAAAAGCCACATTGCAGCTGCACTTGGGTCACAACTACCCCATGCAATGCTACAGGCTTGGGGCTGAGTGGCTGGAAGGCTGCCTAGCAGAGAAGGACCTGGGGCTGCTGGCTGACAGCCATCTGAACATGAGCCAGCAGTGTGCTCAGGTAGCCAAGACCATCTTTCCTGCAGAAAGATGACAAAACTCTCATGCAAATCAGGTCACACACAGGCAATGGACAGACTCTGCCTCAGTGTGCAGGCATGTTGGGGATTCAGTGTCCTCTGCTGAGCATGACCTGTCATCAGCTCAGTAATGACAAGGTGCAAATGTTGGCAACCTGACCCACAGACCTCTGAGTCCCTCAGCCATAGCTCCAGTGGCCTGCAAAACCCAAATGGAAGAGCACTGAGGGGAGACAGGCAGCACAAAATGCATGGACACACAGTGCTAAACCAAACCAAGCCACCAGCACACTGCTAACACAGATGTCAAAACACAGCAGGAGCTCTGGGATTAATCTTTTGCCAGTTCAGTGCAAACAATTTGGCTCAGGGAAATTAAGGGAGGAAGTCTGGCTTCAAACACGTCCAGAGAATGAGTGGAAACGTGGATGACATCCAACTCCTTTGAACTGGGTTGGTGTTCACCAAACAAGGGACTGATAGTCACTGGTTTGCTGTGGAGGGCACTGGTACCCCCCAGTGCTGCTTATCAGGCAGGTCTGATTGCTACAGGAAAGCATCCTCAGCAAGTTTGCTGATGACACCAAGCTGTGTGGTGCAGCAGACAGGCTGGAGGGAAGGGATCCATCCAGAGGGACCTGGACAGGCTGGAGGGAAGGGATCCATCCAGAGGGACCTGGACAGGCTGCAGAGCTGGGCACAAGCCAACCTCAGGAGGGTCAACAAGACCAAGGGCAGGGTCCTGCAGCTGGGTGGAGGCAATGCCAAGCACAAATGTAGGCTGGGCAGGGAGTGGCTGGAGAGCATCCCTGAGGAGAGGGACTTGGGGGTGCTGGGGGAGGAGAAGCTCAGCAGGAGCTGTCAATGTGCACTTGCAGCCCAGAAAGCCAAGCAGAGCCTGGGCTGCAGCAGGAGAAGTGTGGCCAGCAGGGCAAGGGAGGTGATTCTCCCCCTCTGCTCAGCTCTGCTGAGACCCCACCTGGAGTACTGCATCCAGTTCTGGAGCCTCTGTTCCAAGAGGGCTATGGACATGCTGGAAGGTGTCCAGAGAAGGGCCACCAGGATGAGCAGAGGGCTGGAGCTGCTCTGCTCTGAGGACAGACTGAAAGAGTTGGGGCTGTTCAGTCTGGAGAAGAGAAGGCTCTGAGGTGACCTTCTTGTGGCCTTCCAGGATCTGAAGGGGGCTACAAGAAAGCTGGGGAGGGACTTTTTAGGATCTCAGGTAGTGATAGGACTGGGGGGAATGGAATAAAGCTGGAAGTGGGGAGATTCAGGCTGGAGGTGAGGAAGAAGTTCTTCCCCATGAGAGTGGTGAGAGCCTGGAATGGGTTGTGCAGGGAGGTGGTTGAGGCTCCATCCCTGGAGGTGTTTGCAGCCAGGCTGGATGAGGCTCTGGCCAGCCTGCTGTAGTGTGAGGTGTCCCTGGCCATGGCAGGGGGGTTGGAACTGGATGATCCTTGTGGTCCCTTCCCACCCTGACTGATTCTAGGATTCTATGATTTCAGTGCCTCTTGGTGTTTCATGTGGAGAAAAGGAGGATGAAAGAAGACATTATTGCTCTGCACTCATATAATAGTTGGCTATGGGTGAAGAGAAACCCTCTGAGATAATCATTAAGGTTTCTTGATTTCAGGCTGTAGTTATTCCTGTGATTTCAGGCTTAGGTTGTTCCAAAAGCACTCAACACTTTGAGGGTATCTTGCCCCAAAGGGAATGATTCTGATGAGAAGCATTTGAGGGGACTGGGGTTGTTTAGTCTGGAGAAAAGGGAGGTTCAGGGGAGACCTCATTGCCCTCTACAACTCCCTGCAAGGAGGTTGTAGTAAAGTTGGTGTTGGTCTCTTCTCCAAAGTGACAGGATGAGGGGAATTGGCACCAGGAGGGGTTTAGATATCAGAAGAAACTTCTTCACTGCAAGGGTTCTCAAACACTGGAACAGGTTGGTTGAATCCCCATCCCTGGAGGTGTTTAACAGCTGCAGAGATGTGCTGCTGGGCAACATTTATTAGCACCAGACTTGGCAGAGCTAGAGAATGGTTGGACTTGCTGATATTAAAGATCTTCTCCAACCAAAATGGTTCTATGAAATGATCAGGAAGGGTGTCCAATAGGAGCACATTCATCACCCTGACCCTGGTCTCTCATGCATGCACATCTGCATGAACTCTGGTGCAGGCCATGCAAAGCTGGGGGGCTGCTCAGCTGCTGTCAGCTTTTAGCTTACACACTCCCATGTAAGGAGATGTAGAATCATAGAATGGCTTGGGTTGGAAGGGACATTTAAAGGTCATCTAGTCCAACCCTCCTGCAGTCATCAGGGACATCTTCAGACAGCTGAGGTTGCTCAGAGCCCTGTCCAATGGGGCATGTTTAGACCCATCTGATGCTTCCAGCTGCCTAGAATTCACATGGCTTTAGGAACCCCTATCCAAATCCAAGCTGATATATCCAGTGGGACTTTCTACTGAGGGTTTGGTTCCACCTCAGCTGGGCAGGTTGCTGACTCACACTTGACCTCTGCCCAGCCCAGTGGCTATGCAGAGCCAGTGTGCATGCCAGTCTGAATGCCAACATCCATGTACTACATGGGATATCTGTGCTTCCTCTGAACCAGACGTGTTACTTGTCCTTTAGATGCCTGGCCTGAAGCTGAAGCAAAGAGCAGCAATGTGCCCTTGTGGCCAAGAAGACCAATGGGATCCTGGGGTGCATTAAAAGAGTGTGTCCAGCAGACCCAGGGAGCTTCTCCTTCCCCTCTACTCTGCCCTAGTGAGATCTCACCCAGAATATTAGAATCATAGAATCCTAGAATCAGTCAGGGTTGGAAGGGATCAGCCAGTTCCAACCCCCTGCCATGGCCAGGGACACCTCACACTGGCTGCAAACACCTCCAGGGATGGAGTCTCAACCACCTCCCTGCACAACCCATTCCAGGCTCTCACCACTCTCATGGGGAAGAACTTCTTCCTCACATCCAGCCTGAATCTCCCCACTTCCAGCTTTATTCCATTCCCCCCAGTCCTGTCACTCCCTGAGAGCCTAAAAAGTCCCTCCCCAGCTTTCTTGGAGCCCCCTTCAGATCCTGGAAGGCCACAAGAAGGTCACCTCAGAGCCTTCTCTTCTCCAGACTGAACAGCCCAACTCTTTCAGTCTGACAATCTGTCAGTCTCTCAGTCTGTCAATGTCAATATTGCATCCAGTTCTGGGCTCCCCAGTTAAAGAGGGACAGGGATCTTCTGGAGAGAGTCTGACAGGGGGCTACAGGGATGATGATGGGACTGGAGCACTGCTTTGTGAGGATCAGGTTGCTCACAGCTCCACCAAGCCTGACCTTGAATATCTCCAGGGATGGGACCTCCATAACCTCCCTAGGCAACCTGTTCCAGTGTTCCACCACCCTCATTGTGAAGAACTTCTTCCTAATGTCCAGGTCATATCCCTGCTTTCCCTGCTTTGGACTATTCAGTGCTACTGTGACTTAAATAATTCACTCTTTATTGAGAAACAGATAAGAAGTTCCCTAGGTCTTAGCAGTCTTGGACTATATCCCAGTTCAGGAATTATCTTACAGGTGAGCTCCCCTTCCAATCACATCTGGTCCCATTAACAACTCCTGCAGTTCCTTACACATGAAAATAACATTAGGGAAACATTTACTGTAAGTCTTAGTTTAATTTAGTAGAATTTAGCAGCTGGAAATAACAAGGAGGAGCCAGCACCTTGCAAAGAGCCAGCACTGCACAGACCACCAGCAAGTGCTCCACAGACCTGGGTTTGGAAAGTGATGAGACAGATGGAAGTCATTATTTTGTTTTGAGCAAAATACCATCTGGGGCCAACATTTGCTGTCTGTTACTTCTGACTAAACCCAGAGCAACTCCATCATGTTCCTTAATAATCAGTCCTGGGACCAATCTTATTAAATATTTTCCTTAATGAACTTGGCAGAAGAAAAGTAGGTGCCTGGGCAGGAGATCTGCTGCTGACACAACCCTGAGCAACTGTATTGCTGTTGCAGGGGAGGACCAGAATATGATATGGGACACCTCTAGTGTGAGGTGTCCCTGGCCATGGCAGGGGGGTTGGAACTGGCTGATCCTTGTGGTCCCTTTCAACCCTGACTGATTCTATGATGCTAAGAGATGGGTGACCTTGGAGGAAGGCTGAGGTAGAGAAATGGGTTCATTTTAACATGGAAACTAAGGTGGAAGCTTGTTGGTTCAAAGCAACAGGAGGGGAAAAAGGACCTGAATTAGTCTGTATCTTTCTTCTGGAGACCATAGTGCAAGAAAGATCTTGGAGGTGCTGGAAGGTGTCCAGAGAAGGGCCATGAGGATGTGCAGAGGGCTGGAGCTGCTCTCCTGTGAGGCATGACTGAGAGAGTTGGGGCTGTTCAGTCTGGAGAGGAAAAGGCTCTGAGAAGACCTTATTCTGGCCTTCAAATATCTGAAGGGAGCTACAAGAAAGCTGGGGAGGGACTTTTTAGGGTGTCAGGGAGTGATAGGACTGGAGGGAATGGAGTAAAACTAGAGATGGGTAGATTGAGATTGGATGTTAGGGAGAAGTTCTTCCCTATGAGGGTGGTGAGACACTGGAAGAGGTTGCCCAGGGAGGTGGTGGAAGCCTCATCCCTGGAGGTTTTTTCAGCCAGGCTGGATGTGGCTCTGATCAACCTGCTGTAGTGTGAGGTGTCCCTGCCCATGACAGGGGGGTTGGAACTGGATGATCACAGAATCCTAGAATCAGTCAGGGTTATAAGGGACCACAAGGTTCATCCAGTTCCAACCCCCCTGCCATGGCCAGGGACACCTCACACTACAGCAGGCTGCCCAGAGCCTCATCCAGCCTGGCTGCAAACACCTCCAGGGATGGGACCTCAACCACCTCCCTGCACAACCCATTCCAGGCTCTCACCACTCTCATGGGGAAGAACTTCTTCCTCACCTCCAGTCTGAATCTCCCCACTTCCAGCTTTATTCCATTCCCCCCATTCCTGTCACTACCTGAGATCCTAAAAAGCCCCTCCCCAGCTTTCTTGTAGCCCCCTTCAGACACTGGAAGGCCACAAGAAGGTCACCTCAGAGCCTCCAGACTGAACAGCCCCAACTCCTTCAGTCTGTCCTCATAGGATAGGTGCTCCAGCCCTCTGCTCATCCTGGTGGCCCTTCTCTGGACACGTTCTTGGGTGGTGTCTCATCTTGCTTACTCATCTCAGAGCTCTTCAGCCTCAGCTGCACTCAGTTTCACTGCAGTGAGGCTCTTATGGCAAACTCATGAAGTCACAGAATCACAGAATTGATCAGGTTGGAAAAGACTTTTGAGATCATCAAGTCCTTGCCTACAATGCTGAGTGAGAGAAGACCATTAATAAATATCACATAATCACAGTATATCAGAGGCTGGAAGGGATCTCCAGAGATCATCAGGTCCAACCCCCTGCCAGAGCAGCATCACCCAGGGTACTCTGCACAGGAATGCATCCAGCTGGGGTTGGAAAGTCTCCAGAGAAGGAGACTCCACAACCTCTCAAGGCAGCCTGTTCCGGGGCTCTCTCACCCTCACTGGAAAGAAGTTTCCACTCATGTTGAGCTGAAATCTTCTCTGTTCAAGTTTGAACTCATTGTTCCTTGTCCTATCACTGTGTACCACCCAAAAGAGCCTGGCCCCCTCCCCTTGACACCCACCCCTCACACATTGAGAGACATTGATCAGATCCCTCTCAGCCTTCTCTTCTCCACACTAAACAGCCCCAGGCCTCTCAGGCTCTCTTCCCAGGGGAGATGCTCAAGTCCCCTAAGCATCCTCCTGCCTCTCCCTTGGACTCTCTCCAGCAGCTCTCTGTCTCTCTTCAACTGGGGAGACCAAAACTGGACACAGGATTCCAGGTGTGGTCTCATCAGGGCAGAGTAGAGAGGTAGAAGAACTTCCCTAGCCCTGCTGGACATACCTTTCCTGATGCATCCCAGGATCCCATTGGCTCTCTTGGCCACAAGGGCACATTGCTGTCCCATGCAGAACTTGCTGTCCACCAGCACTCCAAGGTCTTTCTCTGTGGAGCTGCTTTCCAGCAGGGCAGCCTCTAACCTGTCCTGGTGCCTGTTGTTATTTCTCCCCAGATGCAGGACCCTGCACTTGTCCTTATTAAACTCCATGAGGTTTGCCTGCAGCCAGCTCTCAGCCTGTCCAGGTCATGTTGGATGCTCACAGCCTGACAGGTGTCAGCCAACCTCCCCCAACCCCCCAGTTTTGTATCCTCAGGAACTTGCTGAGGGTAATCTCAATGCCCTCATCCAGGTCGTTGGTAAAGATATTGAACAAAACTGGACCCAGTACTGATCCCTGGGGGACACCACTGGCCACAGGCCTCCAAGTTGACTCTGTGCCACTGATGATGACCCTCTGAAGTCTGTTGTGGAGCCAGTTTGCAATCCACCTCACTGACCAACCATCTATGCCACATCTCCTGAGCTTTCCTGTGAGGATGTTATGGGAGACTGTATCACAAGCTTTACTGGAGTCAAGATACATGACATCCACTGCTCTGGTCTCATCTACCCACTTGGTCATAACTTCATAGAAGGCTATCAGGTTACTTAGACAAGACTTCCCCTCAAGAGACCAAGATTTCACCTCCAGAGATCATCAGGTCCAATCCCCCTGCCAGAGCAGGATCACTTAGGGTAGTCTGCACAGGAATGCACCCAGGTGGGTGTTGATTTCTGGAACACAGGAGGTTCCACCTCAACATGAGGGAAAACTTCTTTACTTTAAGTGTCTTGGAGCCCTGGAACAGGCTGCCCAGAGAGGTTGTAGAGTCTCCTTCTCTGAAGACTTTCAAAACCCACCTGGATGTATTCCTGTGTCACCTGCTCTCGGTGATCCTGCTTTTGGCAGTGGGGTTGGACTCAATGATCTCCAAAGGTCCCTTCCAACCCCTACCATTCTATGATTCCAAGATGTCTTTCCCATCTTCCACTGCTGTTTCCTCCTCATTTCAGCTTTGCAACATCTTGCCTTTTGTACCTGTCCCTTAGCTTGATCCAGCAGACAGACTTCCTTACTGCAAGGGAGCTGGAGCCCTGGAGCAGGCTGCCCAGAGGGGTTGTGGAGTCTTCTTCTCTGCAGACTTTCAAAACCTACCTGGATGTGTTCCTGTGTCACCTGCCCTAGGTGATCCTGCTTTTGGCAGGAGGGTTGGACTCAGAGATCCCTAGAAGCCCCTTCCAACCCCTACCATTCCATGATTCTGTGACAAAGAGAAGGTTCAACATGCTCAGACTTCCCACTAACAGAACCTATTTCTCACAGTGTGGCAACACAGCCTACTTGGACAAACAAGCTTTGTGCCTCACATTTCCTGGGTCACTCTTCCTTTTTATTTCATGTTCACCACATGGAAACTCAGTGGAAGATCTGCTTAGCATTTACTGGAGCTTGAGCAACACAGAAAGACTTGCTGCTTCCACTCCACCTTGAGGAAACTGCCTGCACATTTGGCTTCACCAGCAGTGGAACAGGGAGAGCAGTGCCAAGTGACTACATCATTGCCACAATATATGGCTGCTGACAAGTCCATGAGGCTGAGATGAAGTTTTCAAAGCCTTGGGCCTGAACCAAGACATTGTGCTGAGATTGTACAGTGCTAGCTAGATGGCTGGGGATGCAGTAAAAGGGTATCATGACATAAGCCCTCAGTTAATGCTCTCCCAAAGGTCTTGAGATATGGGTTCACCTCCTCCCTCCCTAGGAATGTTGTTTCTCCTCTTTATTTTAGCTGGTGAGTCCTTATTTCAGGAGGCTGTTAGAAGCAGGTGAGCTGTTATGTGTGCCTGCAGCCCCAGTGGTCAGACTAACAGGAGTGACCATGCTGGGGCAAGACTAAGTCATCGAATCATAGAATTATAGAATCAGTCAGGGTTGGAAGGGACCACAAGGATCGTCCAGTTCCAACCCCCCTGCAATGGCCAGGGACACCTCACACTAGAGCAGGCTGTCCAGAGCCTCATCCAGCTTGGATCTGGATCTCATCCACCTGGATAGTGTGCAGAAAGCTTAGTTACACTTACCTAGCACATTGTCTCCTTGCACCTGGCCTCTCCAATCTCCAGTGCAAAACCAAATAAACAAAAGCACACCTCAGTACTAGAATCAGAGAATTGTTTCACTCAGAAGAGACCTCTAAGATCATCAACTCCAACTTTCAGCCCAACACCACCATGGCCATTAAACCATGTCCCACAGTGCCATGGCCACAGGTTTCTTGAACACCTCCAGGGATGGGGACTCCACCACCTCCCTGGGCAGCCTGTTCCAATCCCTGACCACTCTTACCACAGAGAATTTTTTCATAATATCCTCTCCTGGCACAATTCAAGGCCATTTCCTCTCTTTCTGTCAAGTGACATTAGGGAGAAGAGACCAACCCCTACCTCATTCCAATCTCCTTCCAGGTACTTGTAGAGATCAATGAGGTCTCTCCTCAGCCTCCTTGTCTTCAGGCTAAACAACCCCAGTTCCCTCAGCTGCTTCTCACCAGAACTTTTCTCCAGATCCTTCACCATCTTTGTTGCCCTGCTCTGGGCATGCTCCAGCACCTCAAAGTCCTTTTTGTAGTGAGAGGCCTGAAACTGAACCCAGGATTTGAGATGTGGCCTCACCAGTGCTGAGTTACAGGTTGGGCAATCACTTCCCTACCCCTTCTGGCTACGCTACTGCTGATCCAGGCCAGGATGCTGGTGGTCTTCTTGGCTACCTGAGCACACTGCTGGCTCATGTTCAGATGGCTGTCAACCAGCAGCCCCAAGTCTTTCTCTGCTAGGCAGCTTTCCAGCCACTCAGCCCCAAGCCTGTAGCATTGCACGGGGTAGTTGTGACCCAAGTGCAGCACCACTGTGGTTTGATGCAGGGCTAAAACGTGGCCAGTTTCAGTAGTAGCATCTCAGGACAGCACTGGAAAAGCTTTTCTTCCCCTGTGGGACTGACCTCTGTGTTGGATGTTACTCATTATATAGCCCCTGAGTTCTTCAGAAGCAGGTTCTGGCTTTCTGGTTCAAGGGTTTGTATCTAACATAAGAACACTGAATGTAAGAGGCAAGGTGATGGGTGCTGGAGGGCTAGGGTCTTCCAACATCTTCACTGAGGCAGCTTAGACATGTTTCCAAAACCCACAGTCCCCAGGGACATCCTTCTCCCTGCAAGGGAATGCAGTGGTTAATCCAAGGAAAGACAAAGCCATCTCAGAAATTAAACAGATGGTTCTCCAGAAATTAGAGTGAGGGAAGGAGGCCACTAGTACAGCCTTCAGTCCAAGTACCATGTCTCCTACTCATCAGAATTGTCTGAACACCATAACCTCAGTTTCTTGACTTGTGGCCCAGTCCATGAGCAACTGTGGCTAGAGCCACCTTGGTGTCCCTCTGCTTAGGACCTCTTCAGCAACTGACACCCCAGAAAAAAAAAAATCCCTGATAGGTTCTGCCTCACCCAACATCAAGGCTTTCTTTCCAATATGACCTCCTCCTAAATAGGCTGGGGAGGGGCAAGATCACAGAATCACAGAAACATTCAGGTTTGATAAGACCCTGTCCATAGGTCACCAAGCCCAAGCCAGAGCTCTACTCTACAAGGCTCACCCTTAAACCATAGCCACAAGCACCACATCCAAACCACCTTCAAACACAGCCAGGCTTGGGGACTCCACCACCTCCCTGACCAGCACATTCCAGTGCCTCACCACTCTTGACATGAAAAAATGTTTCCTACTGTCCAGTCTAAACCTACCCAGTCACTTGAGGCCATTCCCTCTTGTTCTGTCACTAATTACCTGGGAGAAGAGACCAGCACCAACCTCTCCACAACCTCCTTTCAGGTAGCTGTAGACAGCACTGAGGTCTCCTCTCAGCCTCCTCTTCTCCAAACTAACCATCCCCAGCTCCTTCAGGTGCTCTTCATCACATTTCTTCTCCAGACCCTTCACAGCTTCCTTGCCCTCCTCTGCCCTGGCTCCAGCACCTCCACATCTCTCTTAGATTGAGGTGCCCCAAACTGGACACAGTACTCCAGGTGTGGCCTCCCCAGAGCTGAGTCCCAGGGGACAATCCCCTTCCTGCTCCTGCTGGACACAGCAACATGAGGAGAAACTTCTTTGGTGTGAGGGTGACAGAGCCCTGGAGCAGGCTGCCCAGGGGGGTTGTGGAGTCTCCTTCTCTGGAGCCTTTCCAAACCCCACCTGGATGCATTCCTGTGCAGACTCCCCTGGGTGATGCTGCTCTGGCAGGGGGGTTGGACCTGATGATCTCTGGAGGTCCCTTACAGCCTCTGATACACTGTGAGACTATGATAGTGTCTGCAGTTGTGGAGGGAAGAAGACAGGGAAGCATGAAGTGTAGGCTCTAAATTTGGAAGGCAATAACAGGGATAAGGAGGGGACTGAAGAGAATCGGAGGAAAGGGGTCAGATAGGTCACTGAAAAGACATTTAAGGGGGAAAAGTTTAAAAGCTGCTTCTAAATATTGACTAGGGAGTGCCTCAACCCAAAGGGCTGGTCATGGGATAGATGCTTCCTAGCAACATCTCATTTCCACAGCCCACATGCTGCAGGATTTATGGCTCCACACTGAACAATCCAACAGCTACAGCTGTTTGGCTCCATGAAACAAGCTAGGGACACTTTTCCATCTCCAAGCAGGATTGGCACAGCATTTTGTCTCCATACAGCTGCACTTTCTTACAGGTAGCTCAGGGATGGGATCCCAACTTGTTGGGCCAGGCTTCTGAGCCTGAAATCTCTTGTTGGCTTGAGAGTCAGGGCCAGGTTCTCTTCAATCAGATCCACTGATCAATTAGACTGCCCTGGAGCTTGAAGCCTCCTTCTCCCACACAGACATGGCCCTGCTGGACTGCAGCTGAACTCCTCAGGGATGCATGAGAGGTACAGCACCAAGATACCTGCCAAGAGAGCTTGTGCAAAGGGTCCCAGAAAACACCATCCCTCTGGTTGCCTCACTCTTGCCCCACAACACTTCACTCACTGTGGTAGGACAAACAGACAGCAGCTTCTGTAAGCCAGGAAGAAGGAGTCACTCACCAGCCTTTGTGGTGTGCATGGAACATCTGGTTGTTGATAGGGGAATGAACAAGCTAGAGGGTTGATGTGAACCAGATTGTTTGCACTCCATCCAAAAATTCCTCTGCAAGCTTCCAGTGTTGACTTTTAGCTTATCTTGCACACACAGCCTCTCTGGGTACTCTCCTGGAGAGCAGGAGAAGTATGGATTTGCACCATACTGAGGAGAAGGATTTGTCATGCTCCTTGTGCTGTGCTTTCATCTGAGCAGAGAGGTTTGGGCTTGATTAAGGACACACCATGTCATCAGAGCAAGGAGAGACACTCTCCCAAGTGGACACTCTCAAACCAAGTGGAACAAATAGAGGCAGGAGGAAAGGGATTGTGGAAAGGATCCTATTTCCTGTAGAGGGTGGGGAAGGAGCTCTGAAAAGATGGGAAAGAGAAGCTGGAGGCTAGCTCAGGAGCTGTGCATGGAGCCCCAGCACATTCCTGCTGTTCACAGGATCACAGCATGCTAGGGGTTGGAAGGGACCTCGGGAGATCATCGATCCCCCTGCCAGAGCAGGACCATAGAATCCAGCACAGGTTCCACAGGAATGCATCCAGATGGGTCTTAAAAGTCTGCAGAGAAGGAGACTCCACAACCTCTCTGGGGAGCTTGTTCCAGTGTTCTGTCACCCTTCCAGTGAAGAAGTTCCTCCTCACATTGAGGTTGCACCTCCTGTGCTGGAGTTTCTATCCATTGCCCCTTGTCTTATCACAAGGTGCAACTGAGCAGAGCCTGTCCCCTCCCTCTTGACCACCAGCCCTCAGATATTTGTAAACATGTTGTACCTTACTCACTGTGGCCAAGGGCTGGGATTCAGCCTTTGCATCCTCCCTGTTCATAGTTTCACAAGACCCTGATGGTTATTGCAGAGCAAATCTGGTCAGGGGGTTGTTGCTTGTCTCCTCTGATGAAAGAGTGCATGAACAGATGCTGCTCTTTTGGGAAGCCTGCTAGAGCTTGAGAGAATGGGAACCACATCTTCCTGATGAGGAGAGCCTGAGGGAGCTGAGTGCTCTTTAGCTTGGAGCAGAGGAACCTGAGGGGTGAGCTCATTGCTGTTGATAAAGATGTGCAGGGGGAGTGCCCAGAGGCTGGAGCCAGGCTCTGCCCAGTGATGCCCAATGCCAGCACAAGGAGCAATGGTGGAAGTTGAGGCATAGGAAGTCCCATGGAAACATGAGGAAATATTTTTTCATTGTGAGTGTGACAGAACACTGGCACAGGCTGCCCAGGGGGTGTGTGGAGTCTCCTTCTCTGGAGATAGTCAAGACCCACCTGGCTGTGTTCCTATGTTATCTGCTCTAGGTGATCCTGTTCTGGCAGAGGGGTTGGACTGGATGAGCTTTCAAGGTCCCTTGCAGCCCCTAACATTCTGTGATTCTGTGATCTCTAGGCCACCTTCAAGACCAGATGTAATATCTGTACAGATGGTCATGGTAAAATCATAGAATCAGAGAATTGTCAGGGTTGGAAGGAACCTCAAGGATCATCCAGTTCCAAGCCCCCTGCCATGGCCAGGGACACCTCACACCAGAGCAGGTTGCTCAGAGCCACATCCATTCTGGCCTTCAAAACCTCCAGGGATGAGGCTTCCACCACCTCCCTGGGCAATCTGGTCCAGTGTCTCATGGCGATGAATTTCTTCCTTACATCCAATCTGAATCTACCCATTTCTATTTTTGTACCATTCCCCTAGAAAGTCCCTCCCCAACACTCTTGTAGGCTCCCTTCAGATACTGGAAGGCCATAAAAAGGTCTCTTCAGAGCCTTCTCTTCTCTTATGGTGCAAGAGCAACGCTTGTGCATGCAGAAGCCTCAGTGATGAGGCTCAAGAGCTCAGTGTGCCAGTAGTTGCACAGCACAAACACAACAGGCATTTTCTGCCTTCCAGTGCTGAGGAAATGCTAAGGCTCTAACAGCTTCAGATCCCAGCAGAGGGAAAGAACTCAGGTCCCCGGATATGTCTCATAGACTCTTTTGGGAATTGCAAAATTGTCAGGACCTCAAGGGTAATCCAGTTCCAACCCCCCTGCCATGGGCAGGGACACTTCACACCAGATGAGGTTGCTCAGAGCCACATCCAGCCTGGGATGAGGCTTCCACCACCTCCCTAGGCAAACCTGTTCCAGTGTCTCACCACCCTCATGGGGAAGAATTTCTTCATAATATCCAATCTGAATCTCCCCATTTCTAGTTTTGCTCCATTCCCTCCAGTCCTATCACTCCCTGACACCCTAAAAAGTCCCTCCTCAGTTTTCTTATAGCCCCCTTCAGATACTGGAGGGCCACAAGAAGGTCTCCTTGGAGCCTTTTCCTCTCCAGACTGAACAGTCCCAACTCTTTCAGTCTGTCTCCTGGCTACTGGAGAAGCCAGGAGGAAAAGAAAATCATTATGCTCCAATTCAATGCATGAAAGAAGACTACAGAGTCTGAGGGACTTCTTGAGTCATCTGATCAAAACATTTCTGTCAGAGGTCCTCTGCCATATGTTCCCATTCACACCTCTCAGGCTTTCCCAGAACTGCATTCCTCTGATGCTTCAAAGCCATCTGCTCCTTTTTTCCACTTCAAAAGCAGCCATGGTCCAATTTACATCCATTTATATTTGTGCCAGCAGGGACCTGAGGCTGAAACACCTCCTCTCCCTCCTCCGTCTTCATCATGGGCAGAACAGAAAGCTCCCCAGCATCCACTTCATTTTCATGATTTCAATCTCCACACCATTCAGTCTAGTGCCTCAAACTGAAGCCATAAAATAGGTTATGACTGCAGGTCACTGTTGACAAAACCTGGCAGTAGCTCTTCCCAGCCTGACATCTAAGAAGAGCTCATTTTCTTACTAGTATAATTACAACAGTTCTGCTTCCTTCCTTCCTGCTCACACCCCTTCCCCTGAGCTGGAAGCAAAGATTTTCCCAATCACAGCTGCCAAGCCCAAAGAAATCCAGTTTGGCAGGAGAAACATCTTCATCCACCCTGTCTGTCAATGCCTTTATTCAATATTTCACATCCAAACACTCACACCCACACAGGAGCTCGCCCAGAAATGCCTTTTTTTTTTTTTTTTGAAACATTACTTTATGAGCCTTTCCCTACCCCCCTCACCCCCAGTGCCAAAGAATGAATAAAGGAAGCTGGAAAATTCTTTTTTGGATTCATGGATTATAGATTCATAGATTCAGTCAGGGTTGGAAGGGACCACAAGGATCAGCCAGTTCCAACCCCCCTGCCATGGCCAGGGACACCTCACACTACAGCAGGCTGGCCAGAGCCTCATCCAGCCTGGCTGCAAACACCTCCAGGGATGGAGCCTCAACCACCTCCCTGCACAACCCATTCCAGGCTCTCACCACTCTCATGGGGAACAACTTCTTCCTCACCTCCAGTCTAAATCTCCCCACTTCCAGCTTTATTCCATTCCCCCCAGTCCTGTCACTACCTGAGATCCTAAAAAGTCCTAAAAAGAATCATGAAGTTGAGGAGACACAACCCCAGAAACGTTGATGTTGAAAGACAGAAAGGCTCTGACAACATAAGGTGGCTCCTGGAGATGTCATCTAATAACTCGAATTCATACTGCAGCCTGTAGCTTAGAAGTGCTTTAAGACTCAGGCTGTGGTTTGTTGGTTTTTCCTTCGGTAATTTGGGTGGGAAAGAGGGTGGTAGCCAAACCCTGTTGGTAACACAGCAGTTTTCAGGAAGGAATGTTAAGTACAGAGGGAAATTTGGTGCAACAAGCAACCCAACCTTGAGGAGCTCAGTTGGGTGGGATTCACAGGATCACAGGATGTCAAAGGTTGGATGGGACCCAAAGAGATCATGGAATCCAACCCCCCTGCCAGAGCAGGACCACAGAATGTAAGTCAAGTCACAGAGGAACACATCCAGCTGGGCCTTGAAAGTCTCCAGAGAAGGAGACTCCACAACCTCTCTGGGCAGCCTGTTCCAGGGCTCTGTGACCATCACAGTAAAGAAGTTCCTCCTCACAGGTGGAACCTCCTGTGTTGCAGCTTACATCCATTGCTCCTTCTCCTATCAGAGGGAGCAAGAGAGCAGAACCTGTCCCCTCCCTCCTGATCCCCAGCCCTCAGATATTTATAAACATTTATTAAATCCCCTCTCAGTCTTCTCTTTTCCAGACTAAAAAGCTCCAGATCTTTCAGCCTCTCCTCATCAGCCAGTGCTCCAGTCCCCTAACCATCCTCAATTCATTTCACCCTGTTGGATCCATGGCCAACAGGATGAGCTTCAACAAGGCCAAATGCCAGGTCCTGCCCTTGGGTCACAACAACCCCAAGCAATGCTGCAGGCTTGGGGCAGTGTGGCTGGAAAGCTGCTGGAGGAAAGGGACCTGGGGGTGACAATGGCCAAGCAGCTGAAGAGGAGCCAGCAGTGTGCCCAGGTGGCCAAGAAAGCCAAAGGCATCCTGGCTGGGATTGGAAATGCTGTGTCCAGCAGGAGCAGGGAGGGGATTGTCCCCTGGCACTCAGCTCTGGGGAGGCCACACCTGGAGTGCTGTGTCCAGTTTGGGGCACCTCAATGCAAGAGAGATGTGGAGGTGCTGGAGCCAGGGCAGAGGAGGGCAAGGAAGCTGGGAAGGGTCTGGAGAAGAAATGTGATGGAGAGCACCTGAAGGAGCTGGGGATGGTTAGTTTGGAGAAGAGGAGGCTGAGAGGAGACCTCAGTGCTGTCTGCAGCTACCTGAAAGGAGGTTGTGGAGAGGTTGGTGCTGGTCTCTTCTCCCAGGTAATTAGTGATAGAACAAGAGGGAATGGCCTCAAGCTGCCACTGGGGAGGTTTAGTCTGGACAATAGGAAACATTTGTTCCAGCAAGAGTGGTGAGGCACTGGAATGTGGTGGGCAGGGAGGTGGTGGAGTCCCCAAGCCTGGCTGTGTTTCAAGGTGGTTTGGATGTGGTGCTTGGGGCTCTGGTTTAGGGGTGAGCCTTGCAGAGTAGGGTTGTGGGCTGGACTTGGTGACCCTGAGGGTCTTCTCCAACCTGAATGTTTCTGTGATTCTGTGATATTTGAAGGCTGTGGAGAACAGGTCTTGTGAGGAGCACCTGAGGGGGTTGTGATTGCTTAGTTTGGAGAAGAGAAGGCTCAGGTGAGACTTTCTACTCTCTACAACTACCTGAAGGCTGTAGTGAGGTGAGAGTTGTGTCTTCTCCCTAGTGCCAAGTGATAGAAGGTGAGGAAAAGGCCTCAAGTTGTGCCAGGGGAGGTTTAAATTGCATATTAGAAAAAAATTATTTACAGGAAGAGATTTCAGGCTTTGGAACAGGCTACCCAGGGTGATGGTGGAGTCACCATCCCTAGAGACATTCAAGAAGCATGCAATGAACAACTGGAGATGTTCAAAACCCATAGGCCTTTGGGACAAGCTTTAGTGGCCATGGTGATCTTAGATCTTGTTGATCCTAGAGGTCTTTTCCAATCAAAACAATTCCAACAATGCTGTGTTTGGATGTCTGCAGTGTAGATGTCTCCATCCCATCTGGATGCCCTGAGCTCTTCTTTTAGCTGAAGGAGAGAAACAGTCCATGTGTAAGCACAGGGATCATTTAATCTGTTTTAAACATCTCCTGGAGATAAGATGAATCACATCCTGCAAGTGCCTCCTTCCCTCCAGTGACTGCAGAGAGTCCAAACAATTACTTGCATTGTAAACACATACATGGGATTAACATATAGACATATATAAACACACAGATGGGATTTAAACATCTATCTTATGTTTACCAAGTAATTGCTTCCCTCTGAGACACAAATCTACGTTTCCACTCCAATGCAGCCAGCAGAGTCTTAGAGGGTAGCCCAGCCAAGCAGAGGCAGATTTTATACAGGTTTCTCAGCACAGCAGAGACATAGACCTGTTGGAGCAGGTCCAGAGGAGACCACAAATATGATCAGAGGGCTGGAATCCCTCTCCTGTGAGGACAGACTGAGAGAGCTGGGGTTGTTCAGACTGCAGAAGAGAAGGCTCTGGGGAGACCTTCTTGTGTCCTTTCAATACCTAGGAGAAGGATGGAGAGGGACTTTTTATCAGGGCCTGTTGTGACAGAACAAGGGGGGATAATTTGAAACTAAAAGAGGGAGATTCAGACTGGGTAGAAAGAAGAAATTTTTTATGATGAGGGTGGGGACATGCTGGAGGAGGTTGCCCAGAGAGGTGGTAGATGCCCTGGAAGCATCCCCAGGTCAGGTTGGGCAGGGCTCTGAGCAACCTACTCTAGCTGAAGATGTCCATGCTGATTGCAGGAGTTTTGACCTAGATGTACTTTAAAGGTCCCTTCCAAGCAAAGCCATGCAATGATTCTATGATTCCACAATCCCATGGTTCATTCTTTACCTAATTTACTTATTACTGCTCTTTATTCTCAGTAGTGATCTCCATCTACTGTCACACAAGCTGTAGGATGGATATCTACACTGAAAACACCTGCAGCTGTTTGAGACATCCAGTTGCCAAGGTTAAGTGAGATGGATCCCCACAAGCAGGTGGCATTTTTCCCTTAGGACATACCAACATTACTACATCCTGTGCTGTGTTTTAAAGATCAGGCTTGGTGCACACATTGGTTTTGCCTCCTACCACAGAAGACAGGCTGCTATGAAGACAGGCTGAGGGAGCTGGGGATGTTCAGCCTGGAGAGAAGGCTCTGAGGAGACCTAATAGTAACCTTCCAGTACTTGAAGGATGCCTCCAAGAAGGATGGAGAGTGACTGTTCCCAAAGGCCTGCAGTGATAGGTCAAGGGGCAATGGCTTCAAACTAGAGCAGAGCAGATTTAGATTAGACATTAGGAACAAGTTCTTTAGCATGAGGGTGGTGGAACACTGGCACAGGTTGCCCAGGGAGGTGTTTGAGGCCCCATCCCTGGAGATATTCAAAGTTGACCTGGCAACCTGATCTAGTTGAGGATGTCCCTGCTGACTGCAGGGTGGGTTGGATTAGATGATTTTTGGAGTTCCCTTCCAACCCAAACCTTTCTATGATTCTACAAGAGGTAAAACTGGCATCTCCAACTGTACAACTGCCTGGACTCTCATGCTAGGTTGACTTAGCTGTGCTGCAGCTGATGAAAAATAGCTCCAGGTTCTCAGGAAGTTTTGAATACCCTTGGAGAGTTGATGTACTAAGACTGATGTCAGAAAATCTGGCCCCAGCAGAGGAGGGGATGTTGAGAATGTTGATGGGTTTTGGCAGCAGAGCTGATGGCCAGACAATGTCTGCAAATGATGGCAAAGCATCTTTATGGCATTAATTAGCACAGTCTCAGCTGCAGCATCCTAATTGCCTGTCTAAGGGATGAATTATGAAGTGAAAAGCTTCATTTCCAACTGCTGTGACTCAAGTCACTTCTACTTTGCATTGGGAAGGGCAGGCAGCACACACAGCCATGGCTGGATCCTGAGTGAAGGATTTTGGTCATCCAGAGCTGTGAGGAGCAGCTGAGGGAGCTGGGGGTGTTTAGCCTGGAGAAGAGGAGGCTCAATGGAGATCTTCTTGCTCTCCACAACTACCTGAAAGGAGGTTGGAGAGAGATGGGGGTTGGTCTCTTCTCCCAGGCAACCAGCAACAGAACAAGAGGACACAGTCTCAAGCTGTGCAGGGGAAAGTTTAGCCTTGAGCTTAGAAAGAAATTCTTCACAGAAAGAGAGATTGGCCATTGGAATGGGCTGCCCAGGGACGTGGTGGAGTCACCATTCCTGGAAGTGTTTAAAATAAGCCTGGCTGAGGCACTTAGTGCCATGGTTTAGTTGATTAGATGGTGTTGGGTGAGAAGTTGGACTTGATGACCTCGAAGGTCTTTTCCAACCTGGTTAATTCTGTGATTCTCTGTCACAGAAAGCCAGAGAAAAGGTTGTGCCCATCTAAAACCTCAGGCAGAATTGATGGGGGCTGATGGCTTAAGCCTGACCTTTGAGCAGGTTTGATTGAGTCGTGGAAATACCTGCTGAGAGCACCACACTGAGCACATCTGATTTGGCAATAACAATTAAAATGAAATGAACTTAAAAATAATTTTTAAAATAATTAAAAAAAAAAAAAAAGGAAACCCAAATACTTGCTTCCTATAAACAGAAAAAGGTGCTTTGTTTTATGCCCCTGAGTGGAGTGTTGCAGTTTATAGCAGATAGACAGAAAACATATGTGAGCCATCATGGAGATTATGTTTCTGCTGCCTAATGCTCAGCTTTGTTTGGATGGCATTAACAACAACTCCTGGCTTCCTTGCCTGCAAAAAAAAAAAAAATTGCTGCTTTGCTTTTAATAAATTCTTACATTCACATCATCTTAACCAAGCATTCTCCTGGGGAAGGAGTCAAGGGGCAAAGAAGGAAACCTCTGTGAAATCCATTTCAAATGTTTCCCCCCCTCCCTTCTGCAGGGATTTGGAAGTTGTTGGGTTGGGTTTTGGTTTTTCCTCACTCTGTTGTAAAGGAATTAATAATGCAAGATGCCCACTGAGGCTTAGACAGGCTGGAGAGGTGGGCAGGGAGAAATTGAATTAATTACAACAAGGGCAAGGGGAGAGTCTTACACCTAGGAAAGAGCAACCTCGTGGAGCAAGAGAGATTGGGGATTGACCTGCTGGAGAGCAGTGAAAGGGAAAAGGACCTGGGGGTCCTGGTGTATGGAAAGTTGACCATGAGCCAGCAATGTGCTCTTGTGGCCAAGAAAGCCAATGGCATCCTGAGATGGATCAGAAGAGCTGTGATTAGTAGGTCAAGAGAGGTTTTCCTCCTCCCTACTCTGCCCTGCTGAGGCCACATCTGGAATATTGTGTCCAGTTCTGGATCAAGAAGAACCTCAGGGAACTGCTTGAATGAGTCCAGCACAGAGCCACAAAAATGCTGAAGGCAGTGATGAAGGGAACTGAGGGCTCTGTAGCTTGGAGAGGAGGAGCCTGAGAGGTGACCTCATTGCTGGTGCTAAAGATGTGCAGGGTGAGTGCCAAGAGGATGGAGCCAGGCTCTGCCCAGTGATGCCCAATGCCAGCACAAGGGGCAGTGGTGGAAGTTGAGGCATAGGAAGTTCCATGAAAACATGAGGAAAGGTTTTTTCCCTGTGAGGGTGCCAGGACGCTGGAACATGCTGCCCAGGGGGGCTGTGGAGTCTCCCTCTCTGGAGATATTTAAAACCTGCCTGGATGCATTCCTCTGTGATCTGCTCTAGGTGATCCTGCTCTGGCAAGGGGGTTGGACTGGATGAGCTTTCAAAGTCCCTTCCAGCACCTAACATTCTGCGATTCTCTGTTTCTGAAATTGCTTTTGACCCACAATTAAAGATAGACAAGAGGTTTTGGATAGAGCTGTCACCCTGAGATGTGCTTGGCATGCCATCTCATACTGAGATCTGGCAATGAGTGCCAGCATGGAATTTTTGGATCCAAAGATGTCTTAAGGTCACTAGAAAGAGCAATTTTCTGGTGGTAACTTTTGGAGCAGTGGGTTGGACAATAACTAGGAGAGAATGGGGAAAAGGACACAGAAGAGAGTGAGCTTTAGGGACTTTGAGGACACCCAGGTTTCATTGAATCATTGAATCATTGAATCATTGAATCATAGAATCATTGAGTCATTGAATCATTGAGTCATTGAATCATTGAGTCATTGAATCATTGAGTCATTGAGTCATTGAGTTATTGAATCGTTGAATCATTGAGTCACTGAATCAGAGAATCACTGAATCAGAGAATCACTGAATCATAGAATCACTGAATCATAGAATCATAGAATCATTGAATCATTGAATCATTGAATCCTTGAATTATTGAATCACTGAATCATTGAATCATTGAATCACTGAATCATTGAATCATTGAATCATTGAATCATTGAATCACTGAATCATTGAATCATTGAATCATTGAATCATTGAATCACTGAATCATAGAATCATTGAATCATTGAATCATTGAATCATTGAATCACTGAATCATTGAATCATTGAATCATTGAATCATTGAATCATTGAATCATTGAATCATTGAATCATTGAATCATTGAATCATTGAATCATTGAATCATTGAATCATTGAATCATTGAATCACTGAATCATTGAATGATTGAATCATTGAATCATTGAATCACTGAATCATAGAATCATTGAATCCTTGAATCATTGAATCATTGAATCACTGAATCATTGAATCATTGAATCATTGAATCACTAAATCACTGAATCATTGAATCACTGAATCATAGAATCATTGAATCATTGAATCATTGAATCATTGAACTACTGAATCATTGAATCAAAGAATCACTGAATCATTGAATCATTGAATCACTAAATCATAGAATCATTGAATCATTGAATCACTGAATCATTGAATCATTGAATCATTGAATCACTGAATCATTGAATCACTAAATCACTGAATCATTGAATCACTGAATCATAGAATCATTGAATCATTGAATCATTGAATCATTGAACTACTGAATCATTGAATCATTGAATCACTGAATCATTGAATCATTGAATCACTAAATCATAGAATCATTGAATCATTGAATCACTGAATCATTGAATCATTGAATCATTGAATCACTGAATCATTGAACCACTGAATCATTGAATCACAGAATCACTGAATCATTGAATCATTGAATCATTGAATCATAGAATCATTGAATCACTGAATCATTGAAACATTGAATCACTGAATCATTGAATCACTGAATCACTGAATCATTGAATCATTGAATCACTGAATCATTGAATCATTGAATCACTGAATCACTGAATCATTGAATCATTGAATCACTGAATCATTGAATCATTGAATCACTGAATCATTGAATCATTGAATCATTGAATCACTGAATCATAGAATCATTGAATCACTGAATCATTGAAACATTGAATCACTGAATCATTGAATCACTGAATCATAGAATCATAGAATCATTGAATCATTGAATCATTGAATCACTGAATCATTGAATCATTGAATCACTGAATCATAGAATCATAGAATCATTGAAACACTGAATCATTGAATCACTGAATCATAGAATCATTGAATCATTGAATCAATGAATCATAGAATCATTGAGTCACTGAATCATAGAATCATTGAATCATTGAATCACTGAATCATTGAATCACTGAATCACCGAATCATTGAATCACTGAATCATAGAATCACTGAATCATTGAATCACTGAATCATTGAATCATTGAATCATTGAATCACTGAATCATAGAATCACTGAATCATTGAATCACTGAATCATTGAATCATTGAATCATTGAATCATTGAATCATTGAATCACTGAATTATTGAATCATTGAATCATAGAATGGCTTAGATTGGAAGGGACCTCACAGATCATCTACTCCAACCTCCCTGCCATGGGCAGGGATGCCTCTCAATTAGGCTCAGCATCTCAAGACCTCAGACTTGACTGCTTAAAGCCTCCACTCAGCTTCTAAAGACCTCAAAATTGGGCTGTTCAGGACCTCAACTCAGCTGCTCAAGGCTTTCTCTTAGGATCACATTGAACTAAGTTTTCATATGTATGCAATTAAATTCAAGTAAGCACAAATTGAGGCTGAATGACTTCAAATTACTTACTAGCAGGTGGGCACCATGTGCAGCATTAGGAAGGCCTTAACCTAAAAGGAGTTGTCATAGGTAAGAGCACTGAAATATAGCTCTTTTTTGTCCTGCTCTGCTTCCAAGTATAAATCATGACAAGGATTTTGTAGATCATAATTTTGTGAATCAAATATCACAGTCTCACAGTACATTAGAGGTTGGAAGGGAGCTCCAGAGAACATCCTATCCAATCCCCCTGCCAAAAGCAGCATCACCCAGGGTAGTTTGCACAGGAATGCATCCAGGTGGGGTTGGAAAGTCTCCAGAGAAGAAGACTCCACAATCTCTCTGGACAGCCTGCTCCAGGGCTCTGTCACCCTCATTGTAAAGAAGTTTCTCCTCCTGTTGAGGTGAAACCTTCCATGTTCAAGTTTGTCTCCATTGTTCCTTGGCTTATCACTGTGCAGCACCCAAAAGAGCCTGCCCCCCTCCACTTGACACCCACCCCTCACACATTGAGAGACATTGAGCAGATCCCCTCTCAGCCTTCTCTTCTCCACACTAAACAGCCCCAGGCCTCTCAGCCTCTCTTCATAAAGGAGAAGCTCAAGTCCCCTAAGCATCCTTATGACTCTCCCTTGGACTCTGTGGTGCTGTGGTTCTGTGGTGCTGTGAGGTTGTGGTGTTGTGATTCTGTGATTCTGTGGTGCTGTGATTCAGTGGTGCTGTGATTCTGTGCTTCTGTGGTGCTGTGATGCTGTGAGGTTGTGGTGCTGTGATTCAGTGGTGCTGTGATTCAGTGGTGCTGTGATTCAGTGGTGCTGTGATTCTGTGATGTTGTGATTCTGTGATTCTGTGGTTCTGTGGTTCTGTGATGCTGTGAGGTTTTGGTGCTGTGATTCTGTGCTTCTGTGGTGCTGTGATGCTGTGAGGTTGTGGTGCTGTGATTCAGTGGTGCTGTGATTCAGTGGTGCTGTGCTTCTGTGGTGCTGTGATTCTGTGACGTTGTGATTCTGTGATTCTGTGGTTCTGTGGTGCTGTGATGCTGTGAGGTTGTGGTGCTGTGATTCAGTGGTGCTGTGATTCTGTGATTCTGTGGTTCTGTGGTGCTGTGATTCTGTGATTCTGTGATGTTGTGATTCTGTGGTTCTGTGGTGCTGTGATGTTGTGATTCTGTGATGTTGTGATTCTGTGCTTCTGTGGTGCTGTGATGCTGTGAGGTTGTGGTGCTGTGATTCAGTGTTGCTGTGGTTCTGTGATTCTGTGCTTCTGTGGTGCTGTGATGCTGTGAGGTTGTGGTGCTGTGATTCAGTGGTGCTGTGCTTCTGTGGTGCTGTGATTCTGTGATGTTGTGATTCTGTGATTCTGTGGTTCTGTGGTTCTGTGATGCTGTGAGGTTTTGGTGCTGTGATTCTGTGGTTCTGTGATGCTGTGATTCAGTGGTGCTGTGATTCTGTGGTTCTGTGGTGCTGTGATTCTGTGATTCTGTGATGTTGTGATTCTGTGGTTCTGTGGTGCTGTGATGCTGTGAGGTTGTGGTGCTGTGATTCAGTGGTGCTGTGACTCTGTGCTTCTGTGGTGCTGTGATGCTGTGATGTTGTGATTCTGTGGTTCTGTGATTCTGTGGTTCTGTGGTGCTGTGATGCTATGAGGTTGTGGTGCTGTGATTCAGTGGTGCTGTGATTCTGTGGTTCTGTGGTGCTGTGATGCTGTGAGGTTGTGGTGCTGTGATTCAGTGGTGCTGTGATTCTGTGATTCTGTGGCGCTGTGAGGCTGTGATTCAGTGGTTCTGTGATTCTGTGGTTCTGTGGTGCTGTGATGTTGTGATTCTGTGGTGCTGTGATGCTGTGATTCTGTGATTCTGTGATGCTGTGATTCTGTGGTTCTGTGGTGCTGTGATGCTGTGAGGTTGTGGTGCTGTGATTCAGTGGTGCTGTGATTCTGTGATTCTGTGGTTCTGTGGTGCTGTGATGCTGTGAGGTTGTGGTGCTGTGATTCAGTGGTGCTGTGATTCTGTGATTCTGTGGTTCTGTGGTGCTGTGATGCTGTGAGGTTGTGGTGCTGTGATTCAGTGGTGCTGTGATTCTGTGATTCTCTGGTTCTGTGGCGCTGTGAGGCTGTGATTCAGTGGTTCTGTGATGCTGTGTTGCTGTGCTGTTGTGATTATGTCAATCTGTGATTCTGTGATTCTATGGTTCTGTGATGCTGTGATTCTGTCAATCTGTGATTCTGTGCTTCTCCAAATTTGCTACCAAGGATTTCATTGGTGCCAACAGGAACAGTGCAGTGGGTTTGTCTCATGGAGCCAGCCTTGGTCCATCCCCCTCTTTCTCCAAGGGGGTCAGGAGGGAGGGGACAGGCTCTTCTCCATTGCACCCTGGGATAGGACAAGGGTATAAACTGCAGCACAGGAGGTTCCACCTCAGCATGAGGAGGAACTTCTTCACTGGGAGGATCACAGAGCACTGGAGCAGGCTCTCCAGAGGGGTTGTGGAGTCTCCTTCTCTGGAAACTTTCAAGCCCCATCTGGATGTGTTCCTGTGTGACCTGTGCTGGATCCTATGGTCTTGCTCTGGCAGAGGGGTTGGACCTGATGAACTTCAGAGGTCCCTTCCAACCCCTAACATCCTGTGATCCTGTGAGCCATGGGAAGCAAAAGCCTTTCATCTCCCAAGCCAAATCAGTCCCCATTTCTTCTCCTCCATTACACAGCTGTCAAACCAGCTGTGGCAGGAGCTGAAAATGGGCTTTGCATTATGTCCAGCTGTTAGGCAAATCAGGCAGCAGAAAGACCACATTTGGGATCCTTCTTATTCTGGGTTTTGTTGTTTTTTGTTTTTTTTTTTTTTTCTCCCTCTTTCCACTGCTGTCAGTCAGATGGAACAGCAGGTCCCTAAAACAGTTATGAAAAACCATTAGCAGGAGAAGGCTTTGAAAATGTTCCTTGTTTATACATTTGCTGGAGGGGCTAAATCCTGGTAGAGCTTAGAAAAATCCACCCTTTTCACTAAGCTTTCAACTCTGCTTGGGCAAGAGCTGTGCAGCACAGGATAATAAATAAATGTCATGCCACATGTATACACATTTTCATCCCAGGCTGTTTTCAATTTCTCCTTTCAGGCATGTTTTGCCCTGATGGTTCCCTTTGCTGGCTGTATAAGAACCAGCTTCAGCACGTCTCTGAAAGCTTTCCAAACAGAAAGCTCATTCATGCCCTCAGCTCTGAGATGAGTAACAGTCTGCAGCCATGTACCTCAGGAGACATAAAGTAGAGTGGACTGGTTTGGAAAAGCTCCTGTCTCCCTTCCCACTGTGTTTTGTTTCTGTTTTCAATGGAAAGAATATCCTGGAGGAGCAGAGGGCTTGAAAGTGATGCCAGCAGAAGAGCCCTGAAGAGTGAAGTCTTCACATCTCTGATTTCAGCAGCCTCAGCCTGACCTGGTTGATAGTTTTTCTGTGGAGACACTTCATCCTCCATATCATGAGAGGATCCCACAGTGTATCCAGGTCTTGGATTTCACCTGGAGGGTTGATCTCTTTCAAAAAGAGAGTAGGATAGTAACCTGACAAGTGCTGGAACTGCTCACCTCACCCACCTTGTCCTCATCAGTAGGACAGCTCTCAGAAACTTAGAATCATAGAATCATGAAGGTTGGAAAAGCTCTCTAAGGTCATCAAGTCCAACCATCAACCCAATACCACCATTTCCACTAAAGCATGTCCTACAGTGCCATGTCTACATGGTTTTTTGAACACCTCCAGGGATGGAGACTCCACCACCTCCCCAGGCAGGCCTGTTCCAATGCCTGACCACTCTTTTAGGAAAGAAAAATTTTCCTAATATCCAACCTAACCCCCCTGCCACCAGCACAACTAGAGGTTATTTCTTCTTGTCCTCTCTCTTGTTACTTGGGAGAAGAGGCTGACCCCCACCTCACTACAACCTCCTTTCAGGGAGCTTTAGAGACAAATAAGGTTATGGCATGACCTTCACAGGCTTCCCATGCAAGCTGCTGCTTCTGGCAGATGTCTCCTTCAGCTGGTGTTGACCTTTGATCCATGGCAGCAAGCAGCTCAACAAAGACCTCAGGTCTGCGTGGGGCCAATGCCCTCAGCATCTGCTGAAGCAGAAAATGAGACTACCTTCCACTAGATTAGTCCTAAAAGCAGTGATTCAAAGCCCTTGAAAACACTTTCCTGCCATGGTCTATGTCAGAAAGAAGTGACACTCAGAAAAGACAAAAAACAAAACACGCAGGGACATAGAGCAGCATACCCTTGGTGCTGATGGCTTGGGTTGGTGTGAACTTCATGAGGTTCAATGAGGTCAAGTGCAAGGTCCTGCATCTGGATCTGGGCAGTGAGGGCTATCCATACAGGCTGGGGGATGGAGAGCAACCCTGTGGAGAAGGACTTGAGAGTAGTGGTGGGTGAAAAGATGGATGTGAGCTGGCACAGTGCAGTCACAGCCCAGAGCCAACCCTGTCCTGGGCTGATCCCCAGCAGTGTGGGCAGCAGGGGCAGGGAGGGGATTCTGCCCCTCTGATGTGCTCTGCTGAGAGCCCACCCGCAGTACTGGGGCAGCTCTGGAGTCCTCAGCACAGGAGGAATGTGGACCTGATGGAGTGGATCCAGAGGAGGCCACCAAAATGATCAGAAGGCTGGAAGCCCTCTGCTGTGAGGCCAGGCTGAGGGAGCTGTGGTTGTTCAGCCTGGAGAAGAGAAGGCTCTGAAGAGACCTTCTTGTGGCCTTTCTTGTGGCCCTAAACAAGGTCTAGAAGAAAGATGGAGAGGGACTTTCTATCAGGGCTTGTGACAGGACAAGAGGCAATGGTTTGAAAATAAGAGAGGGGAGATACAGGCTAAAGGTAAAGAAGCCCTGGAGCAGGCTGCCCAGGGGGGTTGTGGAGTCTCCTTCTCTGGAGACTTTCCAAACCCACCTGAATGCATTCCTGTGCAGAGTACCCAAAGTGATCCTCCTCTGGCAGGGGCGTTGGACCTGATGATCTCTTGAGGTCCCTTCCAACCTCTGATATACTGTGAGACAGAGAGACTGTAAGAAATTTTTCACAGTGAGGGTGGTGAAACACTTGCCCAGGTTGCCCAGAGAGGTGACAGATTCCCCATCCCTGGAAACATTCAAGGTGAGATTGAAAGGAGCTTTGTGTTGACCTCCTCTAGTTGAAGATGACACCAAGCAGTGTGGTGCAGCAGACAGGCTGGAGGGAAGGGATCCATCCAGAGGGACCTGGAGAGGCTGGAGGGAAGGGATCCATCCAGAGGGACCTGGACAGGCTGCAGAGGTGGGCACAAGCCAACCTCAGGAGGGTCAACAAGACCAAGGGCAGGGTCCTGCAGCTGGGTGGAGGCAATGCCAAGCACAAATGCAGGCTGGGCAGGGAGTGGCTGGAGAGCAGCCCTGAGGAGAGGGACTTGGGGGTGCTGGGGGATGAGAAGCTCAGCAGGAGCTGTCAATGTGCACTTGCAGCCCAGAAAGCCAAGCAGAGCCTGGGCTGCAGCAGGAGAAGTGTGGCCAGCAGGGCAAGGGAGGTGATTCTCCCCCTCTGCTCAGCTCTGCTGAGACCCCACCTGGAGTACTGCATCCAGTTCGGGAGCCTCTATTCCAAGAGGGATCTGGACATGCTGGGAGGTGTCCAGAGAAGGGCCACCAGGATGAGCAGAGGGCTGGAGCTGCTCTCCTATAAGGACAGACTGAAAGAGTTGGGGCTGTTCAGTCTGGAGAAGAGAAGGCTCTGAGGTGACCTTCTTGTGGCCTTCCAGGATCTGAAGGGGGCTCCAAGAAAGCTGGGGAGGGACTTTTTAGGCTCTCAGGTAGTGACAGGACTGGGGGGAATGGAATAAAGCTGGAAGTGGGGAGATTCAGGCTGGAGGTGAGGAAGAAGTTCTTCCCCATGAGAGTGGTGAGAGCCTGGAATGGGTTGTGCAGGGAGGTAGTTGAGGCTCCATCCCTGGAGGTGTTTGCAGCCAGGCTGGATGAGGCTCTGGCCAGCCTGCTGTAGTGTGAGGTGTCCCTGGCCATGGCAGGGGGGTTGGAACTGGATGCAACTTGTGGTCCCTTCCAACCCTGAATGATTCTAGGATTCTAGGGTTCTATGATTCTATGATCAGAGGAAATCTTATTTGTTGTAATTTGATTTTGCCTTCTAATCTTGGCTGGGCTTTCCCTTAGAACAATAAACTGTTGTCCCCTTCTGTCCCTTTCCCCCCTGCCCCCTTTTTTTCTTTTTAATGATATCATAGCAATGAAGGCCTTTGGAGTGAGTTTTATCAGACACAGCATGGGTGGGTGAAGGCAGAAGCCACACTGCAGCACCACCCCCCAGCTAGGCATGTATTAATGAAGCCCATCAACCAGCCCCTTGTGTCTTCTGCCTTAATTGTCAAATGGTTTCCAGATTTAAAGCCACTAAAGAGAATCTTCTGGAGGCTCTGTGTTCATTAGGTAAGATCAAAAGCAACAGGAAACATAGGAAATGGGAGCTGACACTTCAAACTCACCCAGACATATCACTGAGGGCTTTGCTCATTTGTTCCTGCATATTAAACTCAATTAAAAAGAAGAAAAAGGGGAGGAAAAAAAAATAATTACCTGCCAGACAGAAAATGGAGGCATCCAAAATTCAGTTTCTTTGCCCACCTGGAGCTCTGCTTGTGTTCTGATGGCCCTTCCAAGCTCTTCACCCCTTGTGGAGTTGTAAATACATGTGAGAAAGCAGAAAGGAAACAAAACCTTAAGGATTTAAAAGCATTGGCCATGTTTTGCAGGAATGCAGAGCAGTTTGGGGTAACTCAGAGTTTTGGGGTTCTCATCCTGAGGTGACTTGAAGATCTTTTTAAATTGGATGGGTTTAACTCCATCCCTTTGCCACATTTCAGGCAGGGTACTTGAAGATCCTACAAATATTGGCTCTGTTTCACCTTGTTTCAAACTTCTTTTAATCCAAGCCATAGCAGGATGGTTCAGTAACTTTCCTCAGATGTCTCTTTCTTTCTTCTTCAGCACTGCCTACTACAGAGCTTCTTGCAGCTATTTTCAGGGCATCTGGTACTGATCATGGACAGAGACACAACAGATTTGCTGGAGCACAGCTCTGGTGTAGGGTGGTCTGGAATTGGAGACCTCCTGCTCACAATGTTCTGGTACCAGTCCTGTTCCTGAAAACATCCTGGGATGGAAGGAATTGAGAAAGAAGGAAGGAATTCAGAAGGAAGAAAGGTAGGAAGGAAGGCAGGAAGGAAGAAATTCGGAAGGAAGGAAGGAAGGAAGGAATTCAGAAGGAAGGAATTCGGAAGGAAGGAAGGAATTCGGAAGGAAGGAATTCGGAAGGAAGGAAGGAAGGAAGGAATTCGGAAGGAAGGAAGGAATTCGGAAGGAATTCGGAAGGAAGGAAGGAATTCGGAAGGAAGGAATTCGGAAGGAAGGAAGGAATTCGGAAGGAATTCGGAAGGAAGGAAGGAATTCGGAAGGAAGGAATTCGGAAGGAAGGAATTCGGAAGGAAGGAATTCGGAAGGAAGGAAGGAATTCGGAAGGAAGGAAGGAAGGCAGGAAGGAAGAATTTGAAAGGAGGGAATTTGGAAAGAAGGAAAAAAGGAATTAGGAAGGAAGGAATTTGGAAGGAAGGAAGGTCACCCAGTGCAAGTTGCACAGGATCACATCCAGGAGGATTTTGAATCTCTCCAGAGACTCCACAACATCCCTGAGCAGCCTCTTGCAGTGTTCCATCACCCCCAAAATCAAGAAGCTTTGCCTTGTGTTCAGATGGAGCCTGCTGTGTTCCAGTTAGTGCCCATTGCCCCTTGTCCTGACTGGGCACCACTGAAAAGTCTGGCCCCATCCTCTTGACCCTCAACCTTTAGCTATTGAGCAGAATTGAGAGGATCACCTCTCAAGCTGCTCTTCTTCAGGCTGAACAGCGCCAGGTCTCTCAACCTTCCCTCCAAAGAGAGATGCTTTCCTTTCAGAGTGTTACAAAAGCATATTAGTGATGAAGAAACTTGTGCAGAAGGTTCTCAGTGAATACCTTTGCTGCCCACCCCTGCTGCAAGTCACTCATCTCTTCAGCCCTGAGAGAAAGGAGCATGAAACGTTGCCCAGATTAAGAGGAAAGCCAAGTCCCAGGATCATAACAACAAAAAAAGGTTTGGAAGGATGAGGAGAGGTCATCAAGGCCTTTTCCTTGCCTCAAGGCAGGATCAGTTGTTCCTAAGCCATTCCTGACAGATGTTTGTCTGATCTGCTTTTAAAGACCTCAGCTGGTGCAAGACTCACAGCCTCCCTGGGCAGCCTACCCCAGTGCTTAACTGGCTTTGCTGGGAGCAGCTTGCCTCTCAGGTTTAACAGAGCTCTCCCAGGGCTCTGGTTAAGACCATGACTTCATCCCTTATTCCCTGAGGATACAGACAAGAGCTCATTGCCTTCCTCTTTACAACCCTTTTTATATAGTCAAAGACTGCTGAGGGGAAACCTGGAATTCCTTCTCTGGAGACTTTCCAAACCCACCTGGATGCAGTCCTGTGCAGACTACCCTAAGTGATGCTGCTCTGGCAGGGGGGTTGGACCTGATGATCTCTGGAGGTCCTTTCTAACCTCTGGTATACTGTGATACTGTGATGCTGTGATAATTCCCTCTTGCTGCACATCTGATGTCACAGAATCACAGAATCAATAAGGTTGGAAAAGACCTCAAGTGTCATCAGAGTCCAACCTGTCACCCAACACCTCATGACTACTAAACCATGGCACCAAGTGCCACCTCCAATCCCCTCTTGAACACCTCCAGGGATGCACCACCTCCCTGGACAGCACATTCCAATAACTAACAATTCTCTCCATGAAGAACTTTCTCTCACCTCGAGCCTAAACTTCTCCTGGCACAGCTTGAGACTGTGTCCTCTTGTTCTGCTGCTGGTTGCTTGGGAGAAGAGCCCAACCCCCACCTGGCTACAACCTCCCTTCAGGTAATTGTAGGGAGCAATGAGGTCTCCCCTGAACCTCCTCTTCTCCAGGCTAAACAATCCCAGCTCCTTCAGCCTCTCCTCCATACCATTGACCAGCCTCAGCTGTGTGAGGAACTCCCATGGATTCCTGTGGGCTTTATGCTTACTTGTGGGATGGTTAAAGTAAGTTCTCTGTTGTCTTACTCCTGGCCACAGTGGCACTTCCAGGGAGGCATGGAACTCTTGCTGCACTGGAGCACTGGGAAAGGCTTCTGCAAGTGTATCTGTGCAAGAAATCCTCCTGGGGTGCTGATGTTTGCCTTCAGCTCTACACTGCCAGCCTACAACAGTGCTAACATCATCCTTACTCTCCTTGGACACATCCCTGGCCCTGGTGGACTTCTTGATTCCTGATCCTTGAAACTTTGTTCTCACTTCTGAAGCAATTGCCCTTTCACAAGCCCTATGAGGAAAAGTTGAGGGAGCTGGGGTTGTTTAGCCTGGAGAAGAGGAGGCTCATGGGAGATCTCATTGCTCTCTACAAGTAATTGAAAGGAGGTTGTAGCCAGGTGGGGGGTTGGTCTCCTCCTTCTCCTTCTCCTTCTCCTTCTCCTTCTCCTTCTCCTTCTCCTTCTCCTTCTCCTTCTCCTTCTCCTTCTCCTTCTCCTTCTCCTTCTCCTTCTCCTTCTCCTTCTCCTCCTTCTCCTTCTCCTTCTCCTTCTCCTTCTCCTTCTCCTTCTCCTTCTCCTTCTCCTTCTCCTTCTCCTCCCCCTTCTCCTTCTCCTCCCCTCAACATTCAGCCTGAAGCAGCCATCACTGAATCTTCACAAGGCAGCATGTGTCTCTTATCATTTCATCCCTTGCCCAGTCTCTTTGAGCCCTTACAAATTCTCTAGGCAAAATTTCCTCTCCTTTGCCCATAGCCAGGTCTCCTTCCATAATGAAAGACTGAGTTAGCAAAACTTTGAGGAATCCCATTACATTTCATGGTAAGAAAGAAGAAGGCAAAAAAAAAAAAAAAAAAGGCAACCAAGCTTTGCTAGCAGGTCCTGAAGACAGATAATAATATATGAGATGGGGTGAGGCCAGCAGCTGCTCCTGTTTCTTCTCTCTGCAAGGGCAGTCAGGAGGAGACGTTTCCGACACATTACAAACGACTTGCTGCAGCTGTCCTCCCTCAGAGCAGCCAGGCAGGATTGTCTCACAGTCAGCATAACCTCTCTTCTCCTTCACTCCTCTCCTAGCAAGAGATTGGTAGAATGTTGGTATCAGCCCATACTGGAGGGCAGGAGGCTTCCCTTCAGCTCCCAGACTGCTTCTTCTCTTCAAAGGCCAGCAGGGAATGGGAAGCACAGCAGAAGCCACATTCCTGCAATTTATTTGCCTTACAGCCCAGTTGCTGCATGCTGTGCTCTCTGTCAGAGGGTCTGGCAGCCCACTCCAAGACATCATCTTCTATTTGGGCATGTGAAGAGAAAATAAGGGCATGCTGTAGCCAGGAAAGGTAACCTTCATCTCCTAGGTGATGGAGGTTTTACCTTGCATCTCTCCTTAGGAGGAATGGTAGAATCATGGAATCGCAGAATTGTTTTGGTTGGAAAAGGTCTGTGAGATCATCAAGTCCAACTCTTAACCCAGTACTGCCCAGTCAGTGCCAGACCATGTACCTCAGCACTGCATCTAATCATGTTTTCAGCCCCTCCAGGGAAGGGGGGACTGCAGCAGTACAGGTTGGGAGGTGATCTGCTGGAGAGCAGCCCTGTGGAGAGGGATCTGGGAGTCCTGGTGGATAACAAGTTATCCATGGGACAACAATGTGCCCTGGTGGCCAAGAAGGGATCCTGGGGTGCATTAAGAGGAGTGTGTGCAGCAGATCCAGGGAGGGTCTCCTCCCCCTCTACTCTACCCTGGTGAGACCTCATCTTGAGTACTGTGTTCAGTTTTGGGCTCCCCAGTTTAAGAGGGACAGGGACCTGCTGGAGAGGGTCCAGCAGAGGGCTATGAGGATGATTAGGGGACTGGAGCACTGCCTGGTGAAGAGAGGCTGAGGGACCTGAGGCTGGAAAAGAGAAGACTAAGAGAGGATTTAATCAATGTTTATAAATATCTGAGGGCTGGGGGTCAGGAGGGAGGGGACAGGCTCTGCTCACTTGCACCCTGGGATAGGACAAGGGGCAATGGATGTAAGCTGCAGCACAGGAGGTTCCACCTCAACATGAGGAGGAACTTCTTCACTGTGAGGGTGACAGAGCACTGGAACAGGCTGCCCAGAGAGGTTGTGCAGTGTCCTTCTCTGGAGATTTTCAAGACCCATCTGGATGCATTATTGTGTGACCTGTGCTGGATTCTATGGTCCTGCTCTGGCAGGGGGGTTGGACTTGGTGATCTCTTTCGGTCCCTTCCAACCCCTGACATGCTGTGATCCTGTGACTCCACCACTGCCCTGGGCAGCCTATTCCAGGGACTGACAACCCTTTTGGGAAAGAAATTTTTCCTTATGTCCAAACACAAACCTTCTCCTGCCCCAAACCCAAACTGCCCTGGGTCAACTGGGGGTTGTTTCTTCTTGTTTCTTGGAGAAGAGACAACCCCCACTTTGCTCCAGCCTCCTTTTAGGGAGTTGTAGAGAGTAAGAAGGTCTCCCCTCAGCCTTCTTTTCTCTAGACTAAACAACCCCAGCTCCCTCAGCAATTCCTCAGAAGACTTGTGCTTTTGATCCTTCACCAGCTTCATTCCTCTTCCTCTTCTTTGGACATGCTCCAGCACCTCCATGTCCTTCTCTCAGTCAGAGGTGTAAAACTGAGCCCAGGAGTTGAGAAGTGGCCTCATCAGTGCTGAGTACAGGGGGACAATCCTGGCCCTTCTCCTGCTGGCCACTCTGATCCTGCCCAGGATGCTGCTGACCTTCTTGCCCACCTGGGCACACTGCTGGCTCATCTTCAGCTGGCTGTTGATTAACATCCCCAGGTCCTTTTCCTCTGGGCAGCTTTCCAGCCACTCTTACCCAAGCCTATAGCTTTTCCTGGGGTTGTTGTGACCCAAGCCCATGATCTGGCACTTGGCCTTGTTGAACCTTATCCCGTTAGCCTCGTTGAACCTTATCTCATTGGCCTCATCCCACTGATCCATCCTGTTCACAAATGAAGTGACAACCCTTCCTCTGAAGAGGTTTTACAAAGTGACATTGAAGTTAGTGGAGAATCATAGAATGATAGAATCAGTCAGGGTTGGAAGGGACCACAAGGCTCAGCCAGTTCCAACCCCCCTGCCATGGCCAGGGACACCTCACACTACAGCAGGCTGCCCAGAGCCTCATCCAGCCTGGCTGCAAACACCTCCAGGGATGGAGCCTCAACCACCTCCCTGCACAACCCATTCCAGGCTCTCACCACTCTCATGGAGAAGAACTTCTTCCTCACCTCCAGCCTGAATCTCCCCACTTCCAGCTCTATTCCATGGATGCATGGAAGGGAATAATTGCCTAACCTCAGTATCAGCTGTGTCCCCATCAGCTCAGGGCAGCTCCTCTGAAGACATCTGCCATGGGATGCGGTGAGTGTGTGTGTTCATGTGTGGACCTGCATGCCAACTGTGTTATAGACATCTGCTCTGAGGTGGTATTCATGTCTCCAAAGTGCATGTGAATGCTGAAGCCTCACCAGGCTTTGGCTGCAACTCTGTCTCTCCCTCAGGCTCTTTCTCTCCACTCATCCCCCCTCATCAAAATCTGGGCACTCAGTGGTTGCCAAACATGAGAGGGAAACATCTGCCTGCCAGAAAAGTGCCTGTGTGGGGTCTGCTGCTGCTGCTTCTCCAGGAGACATGACAGCCTTCAGGGCTTAGAAGGGGTGCCCAGCACCCCACTGCTCCTCACCTGTTCATCTCCTCTTCTGCACCCCCCATGGCCACAGCACTTACAGAATCACAGAATTAATCAGGTTGAAAAAGACCTTGGAGATCATCAAGTCCAACCTCTCACCCAACACCATCTAATCAACTAAACCACGGCACTGAGTGCCTCACCCAGGCTTTTTGTAAACACTTCCAGGGACACTGACTCCACCACCTCCCTGGGCAGCCCATTCCAATGGCCAGTCTCTCTTTCTGGGAAGAACTTCTTTCTAAGCTCAAGCCTAAACTTCCCCCTGAGACTGTGTCCTCTTGTCCTGTTGCTGGTTGCCTGGGAGAAAAGACCAATCCCCACCTGGCACAACCTCCCTTCAGGGAGTTGTAGACAGCAATGAGGTCTGCCCTGAGCCTCCTCTTCTCCAGGCTAAACACCCCCAGCTCCCTCAGCCTCTCCTCACAGGGCTTGTGCTCCACACCCCTCCCCAGCCTTGTTGCCCCACCACTTTCAGACTCAGGCACAGCCCACTTCTTCACATCCCCCAAAGAGTATTTCTTTAACTCCTTTACTTGTTTCCCATCTCCTTTGCTCATTTTCATGGCTCAACATCAAAACCCCCCAAGCACTGCAGTGAGAGAATACATCAGGCTGCAATAACAGAAGGGATTATGGAAACCAATTAATGCAAAGAAATCATTGCAGGACAATGAGTACCAGAGGGAAGCACTGGGATGATGGAGACCTAGCCCAGACCACTAGGACTGGAGACCTGGCCCACTCAAATCTTGGAGATTTTGATCAAGAATCTAGTTTCCCTGAACTTTATTTTCCCATTGTAATATTTCCTTTCCCCACTCATATCTCTCTAGGGAAGAAGCTTGGTAGATCTCAGCCTCTGTGTCTAAATCTTAACACAATCACATCCTGACCTTGCTTCTAATTTATAAGCTGCAGCTTAGCAAAAATAATGTCACTCTGGTTAAATAGAAGTATCTTTACCCAGAGCTCCTTGGTATGGACTTTTTCTGGCATGTCTACCTCCAGCCATGAGATGAAGCCCTTAAAGTCAGAGTATTTTGGGTACCATAGCATAGAGCTGACTTCATCGTAGCCTTCCAGTAGCTGAAGGGGGCTTACAAGAAAGCTGGTGAGGGACTTTTTAGGGGGTCAGTTAGTCATAGGACTAGGGGTAATGGATCCAAGCTAGAGGAGGGGAGGTTTAGGTTAGATGTCAGGAAGAAGTTCTTCACCATAAGGGTGAAGAAGTCAATGATCTCCAGAGGTCCCTTCCAACCCTTAGCATCCTGTAGTGAGACACTGACACAGGTGGCCCAGGGAGGTGGTGGAAGCCTTATCCCTGGAGGTTTTTAAGGCCAGACTGGATGTGGCTCTGAGCAGCCTGATCTAGTGTGAGGTTTCTTTGCCCAAGGCAGGGGGGGTGGAACTGGATGATCATTGAGGTCCCTTCCAAGCCTAACAATTCTGTGATTTTGTGAGCAAAGCTACAGATACTCCTTTTCTGAAACACCACTGAAGGTGTTTAGCAGCAATCAGTGTGCACCTGCAGCAACCCAGTGAGCATTTGCAGCCCAGAAAGCCAATCACATCCTGGGCTGCAGCAAGAGAAGCATAGCCAGCAGGTCAAGGCAGGGGATTCTCCCACTCTGCTCCACTCTGCTGAGACCCCACCTGGAGCACTGTGTCCAGTTCAGGAGCCTCTGTTACAGGAAAGATTGGAGGGGCTGGAAGGTGTCCAGAGAAGGACCACCAGGATGAGCAGAGGGCTGGAGCTGCTCTCCTATGAAGAGAGACTGAGAGAGTTGGGGTTGTGCAGTCTGGAGAAGAGAAGGCTCTGAGGAGACCTTCTTGTGGCCTTCCAGTATCTGAAGGGGGCTCCAAGAAAGCTGGGGAGGGACTTTTTAGGGTGTCAGGGAGTGATAGGACTGGGGGGGAATGGAACAAAACTAAAGATGGGTAGATTCAGATTGGATGTTAGGAAGAAGTTCTTCCCCATGAGGGTGGTCAGATACTGACACAGGTTGCCCAGGGAGGTGGTGGAAGCCTCATCCCTGGAGGTTTATAAGGCCAGGCTGGATGTGGCTCTAAGCAACCTGCTGTGGTGTGAGGTGTCCCTGCCCATGGCAGGGGGTTGGAGCTGGCTGAGCCTTGACATCCCTCCCAACCCTAACAATTCCATGATTCTATGAATCAGGAAGAATTTCTCTTTTCTTGCAATGGCCAAGAGGTAGTGCTGAAGAGGAGGAGCAAAGCTGTGATTCCTGAGCAAAACTCACCTGCTGTGCACCCATCTGGAGACTGACTCTGCTGAGCACCACTCCAGCACACCGGAACAATCACATCCTGCCCTGAAGCGCTGGTTGTGCTTTGGGGTTTTTAACTGCTTCCAAGCCAAAAAAAGAAGGAACTCAGTTTCTGCAACGTTTTTTTTTTTCCAAGGAGCAGGCAGGAGGGAAGATGTGGAACACATGTGTTTTGCAGTAGGACACCTTACCTCAGACCAATTCATCACTGTCCACCCACCCTGCTGGGCCCCGGTGGCAGGTCATCAGCAGAGGCCCCAGATCCACTGTCTCTCCTGAAGTGATCAAAGGGTGAGCTTGGGAGTGGTATAAACTTTCCTGGATGGGATTACAGACCAGCCAGAGCATGCAGCACTGAGCTCCTCCTTTTCACCCCCCTGCAATGGGTTGATTTTCATTCCATTCCTGCCATGCCCAGCACACAGTGCTCATGGAAGATGCAGAAGTGATGGTGTTGGAGTAGGACACAATGCAGCTCCCAGCCAACAAACGTCTGCAGCAAACTGGTGGTGTGTAGGGCTCACCCTCTGCAGCAGCTCTCCTGACACAGCAACAAATGTGCATCAAATGAAATCACAGAATCACAGCCTGGTGTGGTTGGAAGTTCTGGAGCCTCTATTCCAAGAGGGCTATGGACATGCTGGAAGGTGTCCAGAGAAGGGCCACCAGGATGAGCAGAGGGCTGGAGCTGCTCTCCTATGAGGACAGACTGAGAGAGTTGGGGCTGTTCAGTCTGGAGAAGAGAAGGCTCTGAGGTGACCTTCTTGTGGCCTTCCAGTATCTGAAGGGTGCTACAAGAAAGCTGGGGAGGGACTTTTTAGGCTCTCAGGGAGTGACAGGACTGGAGGGAATGGAAAAAAGCTGGAAGTAGGGAGATTCAGACTGGACATGAGGAAGAAGTTCTTCCCCATGAGAGTGGTGAGAGCCTGGAATGGGTTGTGCAGGGAGGTGGTTGAGGCTCCATCCCTGGAGGTGTTTGCAGCCAGGCTGGATGAGGCTCTGGCCAGCCTGCTGTAGTGTGAGGTGTCCCTGGCCATGGCAGGGGGGTTGGAACTGGCTGCTCCTTGTGGTCCCTTCCAACCCTGACTGATTCTAGGACTCTATGATTCAATGATTCTCTTAAACAACACTGGGACTGTTTTTCATGAAACTTCTCAGCTCCTTTTCCTGCCTCCCTGGCTTAGGTGGAAGCCTTAGCCTGTCAGTCATGCACTGGAGTTGTCACAGCCTCTTGTAAGCACTCCATATATTAGAAGGAGTGACTCCCACAAAGGCTTAAGATCCATGACAACATTTTCCAGCTCTGCCTTGTTGCTTCCAATTACTCTGACATGAAGCTGACGCAGAAAAGAAGATCCATGTCTCTCATCCAGAGACTCACTGGAAACCTCCCCTGCCCCCCCAACCTTTATGCCCTGGTTCCATCCTTCTCCTTGTGGATGAGTTACATCTTCCCTGGCTGCCTGCTTCACTGAGCATCCGGAAATTCAGGAGGAAGGAAGAAATATGTGAGCAGTAAAGCAGAAAAAGTCATATTGTTTAGATGTTAAGGGCAGGAAACAACGTGGGATGTGGCATGAATCACAGCTGTGGCTTCTCCTGGAGGTTGGAGGTACCCCACAAATGGCAGCTGCTGTTGATTATCTAAAGAAGTTCTCCTGCTTTTTTTTTTTTTTTTTTGGTCTGTGCAATCCCAAGCACAAATGCAGGCTGGGCAGGGACTGGCTGGAAAGCAGCCCTCAGGAGAGGGACTTGGGGGTGCTGGGGGATGAGAAGCTCAGCAGGAGCTGTCAATGTGCACTTGCAGCCCAGAAAGCCAAGCAGAGCCTGGGCTGCATCAGGAGAAGTGTGGCCAGCAGGGCAAGGGAGGTGATTCTCCCCCTCTGCTCAGCTCTGCTGAGACCCCACCTGGAGTACTGCATCCAGTTCTGGAGCCTCTATTCCAAGAGGGATATGGACATGCTGGAAGGTGTCCAGAGAAGGGCCACCAGGATGAGCAGAGGGCTGGAGCACCTCTGCTCTGAGGACAGACTGAGAGAGTTGGGGCTGTTCAGTCTGGAGAAGAGAAGGCTCTGAGGTGACCTTCTTGTGGCCTTCCAGGATCTGAAGGGGGCTCCAAGAAAGCTGGGGAGGGACTTTTTAGGATCTCAGGGAGTGACAGGACTGGGGGGAATGGAATAAAGCTGGAAGTGGGGAGATTCAGAGTGGAGGTGAGGAAGAAGTTGTTCCCCATGAGAGTGGTGAGAGCCTGGAATGGGTTGTGCAGGGAGGTGGTTGAGGCTCCATCCCTGGAGGTGTTTGCAGCCAGGCTGGATGAGGCTCTGGGCAGCCTGCTGTAGTGTGAGGTGTCCCTGGCCGTGGCAGGGGGGTTGGAACTGGCTGAGCCTTGTGGTCCCTTCCAACCCTGACTGATTCTAGGATTCTATGAGTTCTTCCCATTATAATAGAATCCAGTAAGTCATCCCAAGCACAGTCTGCATTCTCTCTGGAATATCCCAGGGATGAGTTAGTAATCAATCTATCACAGGGAGCTCCTCCTCTTTGTTTGCCCCCAGGTGATCTCGATGGACTTCTACCTGAGCAATGTGGGGACTGCCCTGATGTGGCCCATCTCAGAGGAGAGGCACCATCAAACCCAGTGTTTCCAATTAAACAGCATGGAAAGATGAGCAGATTCACAGAGCAGGCAAAACAGAGAGGGTTGGGTGTCTGAAGAAGAATGAGAGGGGATTGAACAAACATTTTTCAATGTCTGAGGGGTGGGTATCAAGTGGAGGGGGCCAGGCTCTCTTCAGTGGTGCACAGTAATAAGAGAAGGAGCAACAGGTTCAAGCTTGAACATAGGTTTCACCCAACATGAGGAGAAACTTCTTTACAGTGAGGGTGACAGAGCCCTGGAGCAGGCTGCCCAGGGGGGTTGTGGAGCCTCCTTCTCTGGAGACTTTCCAAACCCACCTGGATGCATTCCTGTGTGACATCCCTAAGTGATCCTGCTCTGGCAGGGGGGTTGGACTCGATGATCTCTCCAGCCTCTAGTGTACTGTGATACTGTGAAGTCTTACAAATGCCTTGCAGTGGGGAAAAAAACATCTCATGTGGTGGCAGGTCCCAGAGTGATACCACAGGATCACAGAATGGTAGGGGCTGGAAGGGACCTCCAGAGATCATTGAGTCCAAGCCCTCTGCAAGAGCAGGATCACCTAGGGCAGGTCACACAGGAGCACATCCAGGGGGACTTTGAAAGTCTCCAGAGAAGGAATCTTCACGACCCCCCTGGACAGCCTGTTTCAGTGCTCTGTCAGCCTCACCAGGAAGTTTCTCCTCATGTTGACGTGGAGCCTCCTGTGTTCTCACTTGTATCTATTGCCTCTTGTCCTATCACTGGGCACCCACAAAAAGCACCAAAGCACCTTCAGCTTTGATTTTTGAGGCCCAACCAGATCATAGAATCATAGAATTGTTAGGGTTGGAAGGGACCACGAGGATCAGCCAGTTCCAACCCCCCTGTCATGGCCAGGGACAACTCACACTGGATCAGGTTGCTTAGAGCCACATCCAGCCTGGCTGCAAACACCTCCAGGGATGAGGCTTCCACCACCTCCCTGGGCAACCTGTGCCAGTGTCTCACCACCCTCATGGTGAAGAACTTCCTCACATCCAATCTCAATCTACCCAATTCTAGTTTTTTTCCATTCTAGATTTTTTTCTAGTCCTGTCACTACCTGATATTCTAAAAAGTTCCTCCCCAGCTTTCTTATAACCCCCTTCAGATACTGGAAGGCCACAAGAAGGTCTCCTCAGAGCCTTCTCTTCTGCACACTGAACAGCCCCAACTCTCTCAGGCGGTCTCCATGGCAGAGCAGCTCCAGCCCTCTGCTCATCCTCATGGCCCTTCTCTGGACACCTTCCAGCACCTCCAGTCTTTCCTGTAATAGAGGCTCCAGAACTGGACACAGTGCTCCAGGTGGGGTCTCACAGAGTGGAGCAGAGGGGGAGAATCACCCCCCTTGACCTGCTGGCTATGCTTTGTATGTATGCTGTGATTCTCTGATTCTGTGATCTTGACACCCACCCCTCACACATTGAGAGACATTGATCAGATCCCTCTCAGCCTTCTCTTCTCCACACTAAACAGCCCCAGGCCTCTCAGCCTCTCTTCCCAGGGGAGATGCTCAAGTCCCCTAAGCATCCTCCTGCCTCTCCCTTGGACTCTCTCCAGCAGCTCTGTCTCTCTTCAACTGGGGAGCCCCAAACTGGACACAGGATTGCAGCTGTGCTCTCAGCAGGGCAGAGCAGAGCAGAGGGGGAGCAGAACCTCCCCAGCCCTGCTGCCCACACTTTTCTTGATGCCCCCCAGGATGCCATTGGCTCTCTTGGCCACAAGGGCACATTGCTGTCCCATGCAGAACTTGCTGTCCACCAGCACTCCAAGGTCTTTCTCTGTGGAGCTGCTTTCCAGCAAGACAACCCCCAGTCTGTACTGGTGCCTGTTGTTATTCCTCCCCAGATGCAGCTATAAATCACTTTCTGGAAGGTCAATTATCTCCTTTAAAGTGTGACTCAAATAATTACCTCTCTTTCTTTCGGCTGGCAGCTTTCACCCTAAAGGACATGACAAAGCTTTGCACAGCCATACTCAGAGCATCACACAGGTGCCTTCACCTCTCCAATGAAACATCACCAAAACCCATGGCTGCTCATGTGTCATAGAATCATTGGGTGGTTTTGGTTGGAAGAGACTTTTAAGAACTTCAAGGACCAACCATTAGCCCAGCAGTGCCAAGAACACTGCAACCATGTCCCTCAGAACCACATCTCCAGGGCTTTTAAATACCCTCAGGGTTGGTGACTCCACCACTTCCCTGGGCAGCCTGTTCCAGGGTTTGACAACCCTTTTGGTGAGTAAATTACAGAACCACAGAATCAACCAGGTTGGGAAAGGCCTCAGAGATCATCAAGTCCAACCTATTACCTAACACCTAACACCTCCTGACAACTAAACCATGGCTGCAAGTGCCACATCCAAGCTTTTTTGAACACCTCCAGGGATGGTGACTCCACCACCTCCCTGGGCAGAACGTTCCAGTGGCCAATTACTCTTTCTGTGAAGAACTTTCTCCTCACCTCCAGCCTAAACTTCCCTTGGTACAGCTTGAGACTGTGTCCTCTCCTTCTGTCACTGGTTGCCTGGGAGAAGAGACCAACCCCCACCTGGCTACAACTTTCTTTTAGGTATCTGTAGAGAGGAATAAGGTCTCCCATAAGCCTCCTATTCTCCAGGCTATGCCACCCCCATCCTAATACCCAGCCTAAATCCCTGGGTGCAACTTGAGGCTTCTTGTCCTGTTCTTGTCATATCATGTCTGGAGCAAGGATGATTTGTGATGACCACAAAACCATAGAATGGTCTGGCTTGGAAGGGACCTCCAAGTGACATCTCAAAATCCAACCCCATCATGCTCTGAGCATGTAATGAGCAATGTCAAGAGAGCAGGGGATTGTGTTTTAATGGGTAACCAAGTGAGCAATGCAGGGGTTCTGAACCATTTTCTATCTAAATGCCATACTCTGAATTGTTTGGGTTTGTTTTTTTTGTTTTTTTTTTTTGCCTGGGAAGGATATTTGTAAGCACCAAGGCTGCACCATGTGCTGCTAGAAACTACTGTGGCTACTCCTAGACACCAGCTTGGATGGATCCTTGAACCAACTCAACATAAACATCCTGATCAGATCATTCCTTATCAAGACAAATACTCCAAAGCATCATTCACATCTGAAAACCCTGGCTTTGAGTTTTCAGCATGAGCAAAATGACACAAAAATGATCAGAGGGCTGGAGCACCTCTCCTGAGAAGACAGGCTGCTAGAGCTGGGGTTATTCAGCCTGCAGAAGAGAAGGCTCCAGGGAGACCTCATAAAAACCTTCCAGCATTTGAAGGGGGAGGGGGCTACAAGGAAGCTGGGCAAGGGCTTGTAGCCCAAGGACACAGGGCAATGGTTTTAAAGTACAGAAGGGTAACTTCAGATTGGACATTAGGAAGAAGTTCTTTACTATGAAGGTTGTGAAATGCTGGAACAGGTTGCCCAAGGAGGTAGTGGAGGCCCTGTCCCTGGAGACATTCAGGGTCAGGTCTGAGGGGGCTCTGAGCAACCTGATCAAGCTGGGGATGTCCTTGCTTGCTGCAGTGGGGGTTGGACTGCATAACCTTCAGAGGGCTCTTCCAACTGAGTCCAGAGAAGGGCAACAAGGCTGGTGAGAGGCCTTGAGCACAAGCCCTGTGAGGAGAGGCTGAGGGAGCTGGGGGTGTTCAGCCTGGAGAAGAGGAGGCTCAGGGCAGACCTCATTGCTGTCTACAATTACCTGAAGGAAGGTTGTAGCCAGGTGGGGGTTGGGCTCTTCTCCCAGGCAACCAGCACCAGAACAAGAGGACACAGTCTCAAGCTGCACCAGGGGAGGTTTAGGCTGGAGGTGAGGAGAAAGTTCTTCACAGAGAGAGTGGTTGGCCATTGGAATGTGCTGCCCAGGGAGGTGGTGGAGTCACCATCCCTGGAGGTGTTCAAGAGGGGATTGGACGTGGCACTTGGTGCCATGGTTTAGATAGTCATGAGGTGTAGGGTGACAGGTTGGACTCGGTGATCTTTGAGGTATTTTCCAACCTTCTTGATTCTATGATTCTATGATACTATGAAAATGAGAGGTGTAGCAGCATTTTAGCTCACTCTGAATAGAACAGAAGTAGATCCATGTTGATTTGGGTCAAGGATCCATCTAACCTGGCACTGAGTCATGGCCAAAGCAAAGATTAAAGCAGGTATACATCACACCCCCAGCTCCTATCAATCCCATCATATCCAAGGTATTTTCTGAAGCCTCAATTTACAATCTGGGGGCTATAACCAAGTACCAACCTGAGAGGAAGTAGAAAGGTCTCACCTCGGGCTGCTGAGTGCATCCCATTTCTCTCCACCCACCTCCTTGGCTCAGGGGAGACCTCATTGTTCCCTACAACTACCTGAAGGGAGGTTGTAGCTAGGTGGGGGTTGGGCTCTTCTCCCAGTCAAACAGTGACAGAACAAGAGGATTGTCTCAAACTGCACCAGGGGAGGTTTAACCTGGATGTTAGGAAGAAATTCTTCCCAGAAAGAGAAATTGGCCATTGGAATGGGCTGCCTGGAGAGGTGGTGGAGTCACTGTCCCTGGGAGTGCTTAAAATAAGCCTGGCTGAGGCACTTAGTGCCATGGTTGAGTTGATTAGATGGTGTTGGGTGAGAGGTTGGACTTGATGATCTTGAAGGTCTTTTCCAACCTGGTTAATTCTATGATTCTTCTCTGCAGCCCTGCTCGCAGGTGTTGACAAAACTGCTGTGTGTCCAACCACAGTAGCTTGCCACTGATGGTTGCTCATGCTTCAGCAGCCCATGCCATGTGGTTGGTGAAGACTGCAGAGCTCTGAAGTTTATAAAAGAAAAAAAAAATCCTAGATGATGAGTTTAATAATATCTGTTCTTTCCATGTCAGGACATTGCAGACCCCCAGTGAGGTGGTTTATATCCAGGACTAGGAGAGAATGTTGTAAAGTCTCCAGCCCACAAGCCTGCTTTTTATTTTTTTCCCTTGGAGCAAGAGGAAAATTAATAAGACATTCCCAAAGAATGGGAATAAGTCCAGGAGGCAAATCAAAAGAATGAAAGGAAGGGGGGAAAAAAGAAAAGGAAAGGAAAAAAAAAAAAAGGGGGGGCGGGGGGGAGAGAGAGAAGTGGAAAAAAGCCAGAGGGCAAAAGATGGCTGCTGATAAATGGCTCTGCAGAAAGGCATGGAGAAAGTTTGTTTCCAATCTCCTGGTACCAAAGCAGGCAGGATTAATGGCCTTCCACACCTTGTAAACTCAGCAGAGCTAATTTTGCAGCTAGGAAGTCCTTTCCCAGCAGTCTTCTCTTTCTTGCCTGGCAGGGCTGACACGTCCCCTTTCATCACCACAGCACAAAGGAAGCTGGAAGGTTTGCCAGGCCCCCCCAGGGTGATGCCCCTACCACTCTTGCAAAGGTAAGCCACAAAAACAATTCCATCAGATCTTTAATGACCCAAAACACCTCCTAATGCTCTGCTGGGACAATGGGACCAAGGGTGAACTCCTGGTGGGGCAGCCAGACGTTACTGTCCCAAGCTGATGGATAAAGGTGAGAAAGGTAGTGCAGGGTCACACAGAAAGCCAAGAGCAAAGCTTGGACAGAAGCAGGGACTGCATAGAATGGGTTAAGTTGGAAGGGATCACAAAGATCATCTAGTTTCAACTCCCTTGGGACACCTTCCACTAGACCAGGCTGCTCAAGTGGATAAGATCCACTCTCAGCCTGTTCTTCTCCACACTAAACAGCCCCAGGTCTCAGCTTCTCATCAGACAAATGTTGAGTCCCTTGGTCACCCCTTAGCCTTCCTTTAGATCCTCTCTAGGGCAAGTGTAGAGTCTTGCACCTGTGGAGCAGTACAGACTGGGGACTGACCTGTTGGGGAGCAGTGAAGGGGAAAAGGTCCTGGTGGATGGAAATTTGACCTTGAGCCAACAATGTGCTCTTGTGGCCAAGAAGGCCAATGCCATCCTGGGGTGGATCAGAAGGGCTGTGGTTAGAAGGTCTAGAGAGGTTCTCCTCCCTCTCTACTCTGCCCTGCTGAGGCCACATCTGGAATATTGTGTCCAGTTCTGGGATCCTCAGTTCAAGAAGAACCTCAGGGAACTGCTTGAATGAGTCCAGCACAGAGCCACAAAGATGCTGAAGGCAGTGGAACATCTTCCTTATGAGGAGAGTCTGAGGGAGCTGAGGGCTCTGGAGCTTGGAGAGGAGGAGCCTGAGAGGTGAGCTCATTGCTGTTGATAAAGATGTGCAGGGGGAGTGCCAAGAGGCTGGAGCCAGGCTCTGCTCAGTGATGCCCAATGACAGGACAAGGGCAATGTGTGGAAGTTGAGCCATAGGAAGTTCCATAGAAACATGAGGAAAATTTTTTTCCCTGTGAGGGTGACAGAACACTGGAACAGGCTGCCCAGAGGGGTTGTGGAGTCTCCCTCTCTGGAGATATTCAAGACCCACCTGGCTGTGTTGCTGTGTGACCTGCTCTAGGTGATGCTGCTCTGACAGGGGGGTTGGACTGGATGAGCTTTTGAGGTTCCTTCCATCCACTAACATTCTGTGATTATGTGAAGGACAGAGGCAACATTCCCAGCAGCAGTGACTGAAGGGTACAAACTTCAAAGGTTTGAAGCTTGCTCCTGAGGATGAGCAAGGCTCTGGCCAGCCTGGTCTAGTGTGAGGTGTCCCTGCCCATGGCAAAGGGGTTGGAACTAGATGATCCTTGTGGTCCCTTCCAACTCTGACTGATTCTATGATTCTAAGGCTGAAAGGGGTTTTGGATGATGAGATGCTGATGGTCTTATGCAGGAGCAACAGCAACAGAGGCATGAGAGTAGTTTTTACTCAAAGCTTTTAGTTACAAAATGACCTTTTTCTGTCCCAAAATGGAGCTTTTTATATGAATGTTGACATTCTCTGTGATCAATTGCTCAGGGAGAACTGATTTGATCCTTCTTGAACTTTTCCATTCATCCTGCTCCAATAACTATTTTCCAACATGTTATGAAACACCATGAGACAGGGAACAAGACAAACCACCCTGGCTTAGTGGGAATGGCAACCATCTGTGCTGCAGGGAGCTGGCAAAGAAGGTCCCTTCAGAAGCTGATCAAAGAGGATTATCCATTTCCATGCCCTCCCTGTGCTTGGGATGATCACCTGCTCCAGGGCTGATAATTGTCTGCCTTCAGTTTTGGAAGTAAACCCTTCTGTGGATTGAGAATCACAGAATGTTAGGGGTTGGAAGGGACCTCCAGAGATCCTCGAGTCCAACCCCCCTGCCAGAGCAGGATCACCTGGGGCAGAGCACACAGGAATGCATCCAGATGGGTCTTGAAAGTCTCCAGAGAAGAAGACTCCATAACCTCTCTGGCAGCCTGGTCCAGTGTTCTGTCACCCTCAGAGTAAAGAAGTTTCTCCTCATGTTGAGGTGGAACTTTCTGTGTCCCAGTTTGTATCTGTTGTCTCTCATCCTATCAGAGGGCACAGCTGAGAAGAGCCTGGCACCTTCTTCTTGACACCCACCCCTCAGATATTTATAGATGTTGATAAGATCCACTCTCAGCCTGTTCTTCTCCACACTAAACAGCCCCAGGTCTCAGCCTCTCATCAGACTTGGTCACCCCTTAGCCTTCCTTTGGATGCTCTCTAGGGCAAGTGTAGAATCTTGCACCTGGGAAAGAGCAACACCACAGAGCAGTACATGTTGGGGACTGAGCTGCTGGAGAGCAGGGAAGGTGAAAAGGCCCTGGGGTCCTGATGGATGGGAGGTTGACCATGAGCCAGCAATGTGCTCCTGTGGCCAAGGCCAATGCCATCCTGGGGTGGATCAGAAGGGCTGTGGTTAGAAGGTCGAGAGAGGTTCTCCTCCCTCTCTACTCTGCCCTGCTGAGGCTGCATCTGGAATATTGTGTCCAGTTCTGGGTCAAGAAGGACCTCAGGGAACTGCTTGAATGAGTCCAGCACAGAGCCACAACGATGCTGAAGGCAGTGGAACATCTTCCTGATGAGGAGAGCCTGAGGGAGCTGAGGGCTCTGGAGCTTGGAGAGGAGGAGCCTGAGAGGTGAGCTCATTGCTGGTGCTAAAGATGTGCAGGGGGAGTGCCAAGAGGCTGGAGCCAGGCTCTGCCCAGTGATGCCCAATGCCAGCACAACAGGCAATGGTGGAAGTTGAGGCATTGGAAGTTCCATGGAAACAGGAAGAAAAATCTTCCACAGTGAGGTTGACAGAACCCTGGCACAGGCTGCCCAGGGGGGTTGTGGAGTCTCCCACTCTGGAGATACTCAAAGCCCACCTGGCTTTGTTCCTGTGTGACCTGCTCTAGGTGCTCCTGCTCTGGCAGGGGGGTTGGACTGGATGAGCTTTTGAGGTCCCTTCCAGCACCTAACATTCTGTGATTCTGTGATATCCCTGTCCCTCATGAACAGGGGAGACCAGAACTGCCCACAATATTCCAGATGTGGACAGAGTAGAGGGAGGAAGAGAAATCTAAAAGAGGCAAATTTTCATCAAGAAAAGCCTGAGTTTGAGTGAATGTTTTTGGGCACAGCAGAATTTTCTGATGAAAAGCATTGATGGAAGAAACACTGAGTGGGACCTAGCACTGCAGATGCAACATCTTTGTGTGCCTTCCTCTTCCAGAAAGGGGACACTTGGTTCACAAAGCACCTAGGGGTGCCTCCTTTCAAGGGACAAGGGTCTGACTCCAGCAAGCTGTCAGGAGATGCATTTTGTGGGCCACCATCTGCCCCCAGCTCCAGGTCATTCTCACCTCCTACTGCTGGTAACATGAGCTGCAGTTCCCCAAAGAGAGAATGATTAGCTGACAGTGGAGAAGTCAGTCTCAGAGCCTGACCTGGCCATGCTGCACACCCTCCTTCTGGGCTCCCAGTCTCACATGCTGGTTGATATCTCAGAAGGCAGCAAAACAATTTTCTGTCCCATTTGGTCTCCAGTGAAGTTTGCCTGGTGACTTTCTGACCTCTGCGGTAGCATGGTGAGTGTCAAGAGCAAAATCAACTTCTCACCCTCTCCAGTGAAAACAAAACAGGGTAAAGCCACCCCTGTGCTGATCCCAGGCCCTCTGAAGGTCATGGTAGACCTGTTGAGTTTAACCCTTCCCTTTCCACCACTCCTCCACAGTCTCAGGGTTCTACTGGAGAGAGTCCAAAGGAGAGCTACAAGGATGCTGAAGGGACTGGAGCACTGCCTTGTGAGGAGAGGCTGAGAGCCCTGGGGATGGTTAGTCTGGAGAAGAGAAGACTGAGAAGGGATTTAACAGATGTTTATAAATACCTGAGGGCTGGGGGTCAAGAGGGAGGGGACAGGCTCTGCTCACTTGTGCCCTATGACAGGGGCAATGGATATAAACCACAGCACAGGAGGTTCCACCTCAACATGAGGGAGAACATTTGTACTGTGAGGGTCACAGAGCACTGGAACAGGCTCCTCAGAGAGGTTGTGGAGTCTCTTTCTCTGCAGACTTTCCAGACCCATCTGGATGTGTTCCTGTGCAACCTGTGCTGGATTCTATGGTCCTGCTCTGGCAGGGGGGTTGGACTTGATGATCTCTTTGGGTCCCTTCCAACCCCTAATATCCTGTGATCCTGTGATCCTGTGCTCCTGTGATCCTGTGACTAAGCAGGCAGGAGGTGCATCAGTTCCTGGGCTGAAAGTTCTTGCACAAACTGGATCACCTGTAATCATTTTTCAACTGGAAAAACTGGGGCTCAGTGGTTCACTGATACAAAAGCAAAGCACCTCCAGGATGGTGGAATCACCATCCCTGGAGGTGTTCAAGAAACATCTAGACATGGCACTTCAGGCATGGTTTAGTGGGCATGGTAGTGTTGGGTTGATGGTTGGATTGATGACCTTAGAAGTCTTTACAATTATCATAGAATCCTAGAATCAGTCAGGGTTGGAAGGGACCACAAGGATCATCTAGTTCCAACCCCCTGCCATGGGCAGGGACACCTCACACTAAGCAAAGGAGAAGCTCTGTAGGACTCTCCCCTCTAACTGCAGCCTTAATCCAGTTTCAGTGGTGTGGAGAATTTGCCCCAGCCCTGGAAGCAGTAAGTGTGCACTTGATGGAAAGTACTATTCATAGCCCACATGCTGACCCAGCAAGAGCATTCAGTTCTTCTGCCAGCTCTTGGGATGCTGGCTCCATTAGCAAGTCCATTAGGCTGCCTGTGTACTCATTAGGCAAAGACTTTTATGAGCCTGATGTCACTGCAGGGACAGTGAAGTCTTTATTGAGAGAGAGGAGCAGCATAAGACAGACAGAAATGACTTCATCCTCATCATTTGCCACTGCTCAGTGTTGAGTGCAGGCAATGCTCACCCTTATGGACTCATGGAATGTTTAGGGTTGGAAGGCACCTTCAAAAGTCATCTACTTCAGCCCTTGTGCAGGGAGCAGAGGGACATCTTCAGCTAGATCAGATTCTTCAGAACCCCAGACAACCTGGCCTGGAATTGCTCCAGGGATGGGGCTTCTACCACCCCTCTGAGCATCCTGTGTCTGTGTCTCACCACAGCCAGTGCAAAAGCTTTCTTCCTTCTCTCTAGTCTGAATCTTCCCTCTTTTAGTTGTCAAACCATCACCCCTTGACTTGTCACCACATGTCCTGCTAAAAAGATTGTCCCCATCTTTCCTGTAGGCTCCTTTAAGTGCTGCAAGGTGACAATAAGGTCTCCCCAGAGCCTGCTCTCTCACCTTTTCTTCATAAGAGAGGTCTTCCAGCCCTCTGACCATCTTTGTAGCCTCCCCTGGCCCTGCTCCAACAGGTCCATGTCTCTCCTGTGATGAGGGCTCCAGAGCTGGCCCTAGCACTGCACTGAGGTCTCAGCAGAGAGGAGCAGAGGTGCAGAATCTCCTCCTTCCCTCTGCTGTTCACTCTGCTGGGGATGCAGCCCAGCATCCAGCTGGCTTCTGGGCTGGAGTAACATAGTGCTAGCTCCTGTCCAGGGTTGGATGGGATTGCACACCCAGCAGGCGATAGCTAGAGGTATTCAAGGTGAGGCTTGACAGCCTGGACAACCTGATCTAGTTGAGGATGTCCCTGCTGAGTGCAGAGGGGGTTGGACTGGATGACCTTTGGAGGCCCCTTCCAACCCAGAGCATTCTATGACTCTGTGATTCTGTGGTTCTAGGATTCTATGATTTTTATGATTCTATGATTCTATGATTCTGATTCTATGATTCTATGAATCTATGATTCTGATTCTATGATTCTATGAATCTATGATTCTATGATTCTGATTCTATGATTCTGATTCTATGATTCTATGATTCTGATTCTATGATTCTATGAATCTATGATTCTATGATTCTGATTCTATGATTCTATGAATCTATGATTCTATGATTCTGATTCTCTGATTCTATGATTCTATGATTCTGATTCTATGATTCTATGATTCTATGATTCTATGATTCTATGGCTCTATGCATCTATGATTCTAGGATTCTAGGATTCTAGTCATGAAACAAACACTGGGTTGGAAGAAAGGTAACCTTAGGCTTGCATAATCCAGACAGAGTAGAGGAGGTTTGAGACCCCTCTAAGCCATTTCTCCTTTTCAAAAGGAGTTCCATTCTTTAGTCTGTGGTGCAAAAGCGTGGTACATGCAAGAAAACTGAAAGCAGCTCCTCTGCTCCCAGGAACAATGCAAACACAGAGCTACAACAGGACACAGACACTTCCACTGCTCAGCCCCAGCACAGATGACATCTGTTTATGTTTTTTGGGGGGGAGGGGTGGCACTGTGGGGTTTCCACCCTCCTGAGAACTGACCTGATGAAGCTGGGAAGGTGTCCAAAAGCATCTGCTGTGTCAATAGAGGGTGAAGGAGGAAGCTTGGGGAGATTCTGGCATGCAGAGCTGGTTGAGCAAGACCTCCATGCTGCTGCCTGGGATATATAGATCAAGGGCAGCACAGTAAACCTGTGGCTTCTCCCACCTGCCTAGGACCTGGCATCCAGCTTGGCAGCCATGCAGCTGATACTCTCACAAAGGATTCGAGGCAAAACCACACAGGGTTTAACATTTAATGAGATGGTTGTTAAATGAAGCTGGAATAGGAACTGATGAGAAACACATTGGTGTCTAACCAGCAACAGAG